>NC_056572.1:13411422-13450314 GCF_018340385.1 Cyprinus carpio | reverse complement strand
TAGAGTGAGGGCCGGCTCGCGGTTGGGCGCGGGATTAGCGTTTGTGTGGGCGTGCGCCCAGGCCGCGGTGGCTCGCCGGGGCCCCGCCTGCGGTGTGGCCGGTGGTCCGCCGAGCGGCGCCCGCCTGACGGGGCCGTAAGCGGCCGCGCCCTATGTCGATCATCCTGACTGCGCCCTCTCTTTCGGTTCTGCGCTCCCTCCGCTGCTGCGTGCGCCGCTCACCCCCCCTTTCTTTGCGCATCTGCGTCGCCACGGATCCCTTTTTTTTGCCGGCGAGAGATCCAAGTCATGTTATATTCTCATAATTGATTTAAAGAGACTAAATTAAAAGGATTTGTTTCCTTTTCTGGTAGGGAAAAACACTGGAATTGCATCAGCTTGAGAAGCTTCAATCTTGATATCTGTGTGTATGTGATCATGTTCCTGAAGCAATGTGTGTGTGGAGTGTGAGTGTGTGTGTGTGTGTGTGTGTGTGTGTGTGTTGTGGGTGTGTGGTGTGTGTGTGTGTGTGTGTGTGTGTGCAGCAGATGCACATTGGAGCAAACTTGCATGCTGTTGTCCCGTATGGTCATAATGGCCTCTGAGATCTTTTTTACATCTATCGGCTCCATGATCGATCCCGAGCGTTGAAGGGCCCCCTCCCGTCTGTCATCAGCCACCAGCCGCATGCAGGCATCTGTCACAACAAGAGAACAGAAGCACATCTCACATGACAGGATCTGAGACCCACAACACACACACACATTGCTACGTGACTTCCCCACCCGTGCGACATCCACAGAAATAGTACGACTTCATGTTTTTATATATATATATATATATATATATATATATATATATATAGAGGAGTATATATATATATATATATATATATATATATATATATATATATATATATATATATATATAAACTGTACCTTTGAAAAAAACATGCAATGATTATCCACAATAATCAATCTTAAGAAAGTAAAATTAAATTAATTTTAAGGTTCATGTTGACTTTGGACTTGCTACATTATTTACTTGAGAATGCTTTATTTGTTCAGAAAAAAAAAGAAAAAAAAAACAACAAAACAAAAACAAAAAACAAAAACAAAACAAAAACAAGCAATTTTATCAAAAAAAGCAAAATTCTAAATCTAAAACACTTTTGCTTTGGAATAACATGCCACTGATTGTCCACCATCTAAGACAGCAAATAAAGTCCATTTTATTTTTCACATTTGATTTTAAAGAACAATGTCTTTTATGCAATTCAAGCAAATTTAATTTTGTAAATGAAAAAAAGAAAAAACTTTATTCTCACAATATCTGAGCTCTCTACAGATGACATTAAACTTTTATTATCCAAAAACTGAATGTAATAATGCACAAGCATACTAGTAAACTGGATGAAGTGTCCAAATAGATGAACTCACAATAAATACAAGACTCAAAAAGACTCCCTCAGAAAGAGCCATGGATCAAATACACATTAAACTTCTGTTTTCCTTATTCACCCCTCTGCATTGTGGTATATGGACATGTCACACGGGCATAAAAACCTGTAATGTATTGATTCAATTAGTGCCAGCGAATTGATTGTACACTTTGAGGTTTTTCCCTCATACTCATATTTTGGAAATCTTGAGACATCATTTCTCTATAACATTCCTCGCGAGCTAAACAAAATGGAGAGTCGTATATGCATTTCTGGCCGCTAAAGGGGACAGCGTTTGTTAGAATAAAGAAAACACTGCGCAAGGCAGAGTAATGTGTACATTTCCTTCAAAAGCACTCTGGAAAATGGGAAGATGCCAAAGAACGCTTCTCGTGGTGAGGTAATTAAAACAAATTGATTTGTCTCAGCTGCTGAAGATTGGATGAACTTTTGCCTTGTGTGTGTCTTTGTGGTGTTTTCGGTAAGGGCGTAAGTGAGGGTTTTTTCCTGAATGTGTGTGTGTGTGTGTGTGTGTGTGTGTGTGATGTGTGGGTGTGTGTGAGTGTTTGATGTACTTGGTAATATAACCCAACACTGGAAACTCATGTACCATATATATTCATGATCATCCTGGACTTTAATACCATAGTAACCTTGTCCAAAATACAATGGTAGCACTACAATACACAAATTCAGTTGTATCCAAAGTACGATATTGGTATGCTGTATCCACAATACCCGGTAAAATGAAGTGGCATGGCATTGTAACACGATGGTATTATTTGAGAACTTTGGAAACTTAATTTACCATATCATCACAGTACAATTTGTAATGGTCAAGTCCCAATATTTTCTATTAAATCCACCCTGAAAAATAAAAAAAAAAATATATAAATAAAGCACATGAAGGATGTGTTATTAAAAAAAACTAATAGACTAATCTTTTGCTGATGACAAGCGCAAATCTCATCACTCAAGACAATAAAACATCAAAAAAAAGTTGCAATGGAGGAAAACATAACACTTGCAAATTTCATCAAGCCACTTTTGAAGGTTATGCCGGTCTTGGGAAATTTTGCGAACAATCTTTTTGCTGGCTTATGAAGTCCCTGAGTGTTGATTCTGGATTGTTAACTGGATGTCATTTATGTGTCAATCTCAATGTCCTGTGTGAAAACTACTTGTAGCAGAAAAAAAAAACACTGGAAACATACAAATTAACCGTAGCTAGGAACCAAACTTTAGAAAAATAGTGGCTTTGCACAGAATTGCTTGACAGTTGAAGCTAGAGGTTGAAACCGAGGTGAAAAATAACACAAACAAATTATAAATAAAAGACCTCTGAGCGATGCATCTGCATTCTGGATCTGGAACGGCCGATTTTGCACTACAGCTCTAATTTTCCCCAGAATTAACTAAAAGCAATTCACTTTTCAGTATGGTGACAATCCTGGATTCCAATTTCACAAGTTTTCATGCATTTATTCGTTTAGGAAACAATTATAGTAAAAGACCACTAAAAGCCTAAAAGTATCAGAGAGGTACTGAATACTTCTGTAATAGCAGGATCTGTCTGGAAAGCCTGCAGTGAAACCAGGTGCACACCAGAAAATTGTTTACTCGGACATCATATTGAGAAGGAGCACATAACTTCATGGATGATAAGCACAATATACACCACCCACCTGATTCCTGATGAATTTGCATAATGCAGAAATGCTTCAAAATATGTTCAAACCTTGATAGTACTGTCCTTGACATTACAGAGGTCTTGAGTATAGAAAAATGACACATGAGAGGAGGCAGTGTGTCCACATCCCTGTGATTGGCCGAGTTACTGTACTTTTACCTACCTACCTGCCTTCAATTCAGAAGGGCCTCATCCCTATGCTCTAGGTCACTACAAAGGGTTTACCATCCAGAGTGAGGCTTCGAAGGGATAAGGATCAAAAATGGGTGATATATCCCATTTGAACAAACACCTAGTTAAGAAATTTAGCGAACTACCAGGATATCGTGGCGTAGTGATTATTGTTGATTTTTCTGATGTAAATAACATAACAAAACTATTCAAAATAACTTAGGTCCTATTGTTGATTTTTCTGAAGTAAATAACGTTATGTGAATCATGACTATTCACAAGCTGTTTTATTTACGGTATAGGCTAATGCTTGGAAAGGATGTTTAAATTTTTCAAGTCCATTCATTATTTGTAGCACACAAGCGACTTAATAATTGGAGCTTTGTGCTTTGTTACTACAAATCTCAGCATTCTGTCAAGTTTTATTATAAATATAAACAATAAACATCTTTTAACTCTCTTTAATTTATAGTGAGATAATTCGCTTCAGTTCTAGCTGCTTGTGAATCAATTATATTTTCCTCTTTAATATCTGCAGCACAAATAAACAGGAATATTTGAAAGCATGTTGAAAAAAATCAGAACAATTTAATACAACGAGTATCTCATGAATCGATTCATCATAGTTATAAAAAAAGTCAAAAAGAATGACGGGAAGCCACAGACCTTTTTTTTTTTTTTTTTTGAGGAGCAGGTGGAATTTTCACATAAATTTCACGCAATATAACAGATGATTTTTTAAATCGTAATTTTTCTTTATTCTAAAATATTTTGACATTGATCTTATTTAATGAAGTTATTTCAAAACGTGGCACAAATATGCTGCCATATTAGGCTTACTGAATGCAAACACAATTTTGGCACAGCAGCCCAAAATACAAACAAAAAATAAAATAAAAAGCAAAAAAAAAAAAAAAGTAGTAAAAATGTGAGGGTATCAGTTCCAGCCCTACCTAATAAGTGATATAAGCGGCTGCATAGGGCCCCGTGGCCACCCAAGGGGCCCCGTTCAGGAGTTCAGACAGCAATCACGGGAGTAAGGACGAGATGATGAAAGTGAAAAGTGACGTGACATACAGCCAAGTATGGTGACCCAACACCCAGAATTTGTGCTCTGCATTTTAAACCCATCCAAAGTGCACACACACACAGCAGTGAACACACATACCACCGTGAACAAACACCCGAAGCAGGGGGCAGCCATTTATGCTGCGGCGCCCGGGGAAGCAGTGTGGGGGTTCGGTGCCTTGCTCAAGGACACCTCAGTCATGGTATTGAAGGTGGAGAGAGCGCTGCACATACACTCCCTTCCACCTACATTCCCTGCAGGGCCCGAGACTCGAACTTGCAACACTTGGACTGCAAGTCCAAACACTCCTGACCGTTAGGCCACGACTTCCCCCAAAGAGTTTAAAATTTAGATTTTTTTTTTTTTTTTTTTTTTTTTTTTTAAATTGATGATGGAGATGCCAATATGAACTTGATACATAATGTCACTGAAAACTTTGTCCTCCTGTGTGACACCATATCCTGTTTTTAAAACTCCACAGACAACTTTAATTAGTTGAAGGGCCAGAATAGTGTTTTTACAAAAGTATTTTTAAATGCATATTTGTCAACTACCCAAATATATATTTCCTATCCATATCTTGAAAGATAAATATACTGAGTAAAACAAAAAATTGGTAAAACTTTAAAATAGGTAGGATATGTACATTGGGATAGGAGCGGGTGTGTGACAGGTGAAACTGTAGGTATGGGGGCCCCTTTTGAAAATCAGCTTAGGGCCCCCAAAACGCTAGGGCAGCACTGGAGGGGATATTTCCAAGCCTTTAGAGAGAAATACATCTTTACAGATTACATATTTTTTTTTTTCGATTTTGAATTATTTCATTTAAAATAGTAATTTGAAGCATTCTGAGAATACCTTTATCAGGTCAGCAAAGCGCTCCACCGATCAAGACCAAGATGAAAAGAAAGCACATCCTGTGTGTTTTCCTTATTTTACAAAAGCACATGGTTTTTTTTTATTTTGATATGAGTGCACACAAATACCAGTAAGACCCTTTGCTGTTCCCAATGATGTATAAATCTTAACCTTTATGAGCAAAATTATGGCATATTTTTTAAGTTTCCACTGTTATTAATAAAAAAATGCAGAGTGATCGCACTGGTGCCTCCATGTCCTGCAAAGCGCACTTTATTTTTCCTATCTGCACAAATGATTGGATATGCGCCTAACAGCACTAATTTACTGTATCTAAGTTAAATGTTTAAATTAATGCTGTGAAAAGTGTTTTATGTTTGTTTATTTTAGGCAAGTCGTGTTTGGTTTAAAGAAGGCTAAAACTGATCAAACATAATGTTCAACTCACTGGTTTTTTATTAAAAAAAAATAAATAAAATAAAATGTAGACTGCTTAAAAATAATTATCACAAACACAATCACAGCAGGCTTATACTGTTTTCCTCATCCTCCAAATTATACTTATCAATCCTGTTTTTATTATCATTATCATTCAAAAATGAATAAATTCAGAACAGGATTAGAATAAATTCAATTTTAAATATGACAGAATTTTTTCTACAACAGCAACAGTATATTTAACAACAGTAAAACCACCATACCCTGTAAAAACTCAGTAATAACAACATTTTTATTGCAAAACAATTTTGCATAAATTGCTAATAATTGTTATTTTTACTATTATTAAATAATAATAATAATAATAATAAATAATAATACAATTCAGTTTCTAATTCCAGAGTTAATAGGTGCAAAGAGATGCAACTTTAAACTTTGACTGTTCTTTTCTGTTTTTGTGGTTTTTTTCTTTCTCAAAACAGCAAGGAAAGTGTCACAGTATATTGCTGTATTGATATTTTAAGCACAGCCCAATTTTAAAGCCGGTCCTCCATGTGACCCTTTTATTCTCTGAGCCCCTGCCCCTACAAAGGTTTTCTGCGCAGCCCCGAAACTGGTGGAGAATGACAGACTGGATTATAAAATACTGTAAATCAAATCAACTCGGAAATCGCCACTTTCAATAAATAAAAAGCACTTAAATGGACATTAAATCTGTGAGTGAGCCCGGTTTAGTGACCCCCAGCTCTAAACAGTGCTGCACAACACCTGCAGATGATCTATGATGAATGATGAAAAAGGTTTTTATTTAATATTAATTTAACTGAATTATTTAATATTAAAATAATTTCTTAAATATTTTAATAAACATCAAATCATTCATAAATAATATAATAATACTAATACTGATAACTGTATTGTAGTATATAATATGGTATTGTAGTAAACATCAGGTTAAAACATACTGTATTATTGTTAATTTAAACACACTGTAGGAAATATTATGGTATTAGCTGCGTGTTTTAATTTACCCAGAAGCTGTGTATAGATTCAATGGAAATGCAAAATTAATTTATCACTGGACTAAAAATGTCAAACCTCGAGATGTGACATTGGCTCCTCATTTCAGGAGACCCAGATGCTACTGATCCCTGCCGTACAATCATAACGGCTCTCCTTCATATCAATATGATAATATTACATATACCGGGGCTCAGCGAAGAAATAAAATCAAACCTAGCCAGAAGTATTCCTTCCCACAGTGTATGATAATTTATTAATGAATGCCATATATAGAAGCTCATGCTGAATTGTTAATTATGGAAGGCAGTTGAGTGAGAACAGATATCACATTGCAAAGTTCATTTAATGCACTTGGAAAAAGTCGTGACCAAAATTTACTTGCCTACTGTACATTATTCATTATCAGCCCTCCACTTCCTCTTTGCTTTATTAACAGGGCTCTAGTTTTCATTATCACGCTCTAATTCTGACGACAACGTAGGGACGGATTTTTTTTTTTCAGGTGATATTAGAAGGACAAAGATGGGCAAGGTGCATGTGAACTATCCTTCCTCTCATCAACCAAATTACTCTTGAGTCTCGGACCAGGGGCACAAATCGATGGTGAAGGCAGGTGATTCACCAATCTCACAGTCATGTCATTAAACCTCTGTGTTATTAATTTGTGCTCACATGGAACCTATTACAGCAAACTGGATGATGGGCATTGATCGGTATGAGCTTTCGATAAAAGCAGCGAGAGAAAAAGTATTTGATCTTTTCGGTAGGTCTTACCCTTTGGTTGAACTCATAAATGCCCCTGGAAGCAGGGCGTGATGGATACCGTGTTTCACTTATGAACAAAAGAGGGCGAGAAGTGCACACAAAAGGCTGATTTAAAAACTTTTCTATTGTCAATTAGAGGTGCATTGTGGGGTGGCTCATGGCGAAAGAGCAACTACGGGGCATGGAAACCCAAAGCAATGGCACAGTAATAGCAAAAGCATTAAAACTTGGAGGGTTTTATTGTGCATACTGTGCTATAATGTAGGTCAGTCCAACGTTCATGACTCGCTGGAGAGAAACCATTTAGCTGCCATGTGTTTGAATGAGATGAAAACACAAATGCTGCTTCAGGGGAAACTCAATCCTGTAATATGATGGACGTGTAATGCTCTCACATGTCTGTAATGCAGAGTGAAAATGGATGTAAACTAAGATTCACTCAATCTAAATGGTCAATTTTTTCACATCAGCACAAACCTGTAATGCCATGAAAAACATATTTTAAAAAAAGCAGTTTTTTTTTTTTTTTTTGCTCAAATTTTCCTTCTTCTGTATACAAAATATATCTTTCTTATTATCTGTATTAATAAAAAATCATAAGCAAGCTAAAGTCGTAAGTAAGATTAGAATTAAATGCATCAAAACAAATAATGTTGAAATATAATAAAACAAAGATGTCTGGATATACAGTACAGTAAATAGTTTCCTGTTGGATTGTTGGCAGTTTTCATCTGCGTTAAATTAACCTAGAAGTGAAATACTATGAATTTGAGGGTTATTATGGAAGCCACTAAAAAAAATGAATAAATAAATAAAAAAAGTCAATTGCAAACATTTTATGTAAATTTGACTATAGCTCACAATGTGATATTACTTATTTTAAACTTCATATAACAATTACCTGTTTTGTTCTTTACTCTGAGGTGAATAATGCTTCCATACTGTTGGCAATGAATTTACGCCTATATGCTGAAAATAAAATAAAATTATGCAAACATCTTGCTGCATCAGAAGTGCTTGTTATTTAGTAAATTCTTTTAATGCAATGTATGCAAACTGAGATGTGGCATACAGTTACAATCCATAGGCTCAAATTTCACTTCATGTCTCTGTGCCGTAATTAAAAAACACAATTCCATAGACTCTAACAACTTTCTTCTTCTTCTTTCCTCCAATATCCCCTTAAGCTATAGACAGTGAGTGTGCTAAATATAAGAGCGCTATGATCGGTATTAATTACTTTTAATGCATTAGCTCCCCCCAAAACAGATTCAAATTTCAAAGACAGAATGACAAAGCTACAGTATATATGACACTTAATAAAAGTGCTTCCTTTTTGAGTGTGTCCTTTAAGGCTTGAAGTGTGGTCTGGGGAGGAGGGAGTTTAATCACTAGTCTTTCCATGTGTGTGAATGGACCTGCAGTGGCTGCCACTCTCTGTTTGGACCTCGGCCTTTGAAGAGCACTTCTGTTTGTTTACTCTGAGGACTCAAATTGCCCGTGATGCTTGGTTAGAGTTTCCATCAGGAGCTCACTGGAGGTCAGAGCTGAGGTCTCGCTGGAGACGGTGAAGTCTGGGGCTGCTGTGGCAATCTGAGAGCAGCGATTACATTCAGGTGCTGCTCTAGAAGCCAGCAAGCATATAAAGACTGAAGATACAGCTCTACATTAAGGGTTTGATGGCTTAAGGTGGACATATCATGAACTAACTAAATATTATTTTGAAATATCAAGATTTTTCAGATATACTCAACATTATCCATCTACCAAACCAAAAATAACTATCTATCTATCTATCTATCTATCTATCTATCTATCTATCTATCTATCTATCTATCTATCTATCTATCTATCTAATCTATCTATCTATCTATCTATCTATCTATCTATCTGTCTGTCTATCTATCTATCGATCTATCTATCTATCTATCTATCTATCTATCTATCAAATCTGTTGTTTTTTTAAACCCAAATTCTTGGTTGAGACTTCTGGGTCATTCATTTATTTATTTATTCATTCATTCATTCATTCATTCAAACTCATTCATTTTTCAGTGTTTGGGTAATTTTTGGTTAACCCAGCTTCTGGTCAAATGTAACAACCCAGAGTTTTGATAGTTTTAATGTTACCCAGCTTCTGAGTCAGACAAAAGAACCCATTGTTTGGGGTAGTTTTTTGTGTTACTCGGATCGTGGGCCAGACGTTCAGGAGAGAGCAGTTCAGATTTCATTTATAAAGATACAGAATATAAATACTTTGCATGTTAAAATATGTCCGCAGAGCTGTTTACTGTTTGTTCTGTCTGTCTATCGTATGTACATGCATATCGTTTATACACATATAACATATTTATATATTTTGTTATTGTATTTATTTTTACAAATAAATGCAATCTGTGGTGAGCAGATAAGACCTTTTCGGAAAAAAAAAAAAAAAAAAAAAACAAAAAAAAATATATATATATATATATATATATATATAATATATAAGTATATTAGGGCTGTCAAATGATTAATCACGATTAATCACATCCAAAATAAAAGTTTTGTTTACATAATATATGTATGTGTACAGGGTATATTTATTAGTATATATAAATACACACACATAAATTATATATTTTAGAAATATTTACATGTATATACATTTATATATTTTATATTCTTAGATTTTATATTATATCTAAATATATTTAATATATAAACATAACATATTTTTCTTAAATATATACATGCATGTGTGTGTATTTATATATAATAAATATACACAGTACACACACATATATTATGTAAACAAAACTTTTATTTTGGATGTGATTAATCGTGATTAATCATTTGACAGCCCTGAATATATATATATAATATTATATATATATATATATATATATATATATATATATATATATATATATACTATATATAGGTATATCTATATATATATATATATATACACACACACACATTTACCCACCCCAAACTTATATATACTTAGAGAAAATAAAACAACTGTTAGTCTTTGATAAACAAGCCAACTGATCCATATTTGGGTGAAAATAACAAAAAACGAGTTCTTGTTTTTATGCATTTTTTTTAGCATATTGTTTTTCTAATTACAAAGTAAGATGCTATTTTCAATCATACACATTGCTTTGATAAAACAAAATGCTTCTTGTAATGCCTCTTGCACTTTTTTTATCCTGTAAATGGCCAAGTAAATATTATTCATTTAATCTGCCACAAGCTGAAACGTCCTGCAACCATTTTATAATCTTAAAAGCTACAGCAAAAGCAAAGGGATTTCTTTTTCTTCAGATGGAAAAGAAAAAAAAAAATGCCCACCACCATCAAGGTTATTATTTTTTCTTCCTTCTGGCAAAAATAAAAATGTTCAGGGTAAAGATAAAAATGAGGATAAGAGATGGAGGTTGAGGGAGGCTAGGGCTCCATCAAGGGATTTCACGGACAGGAAGTGTTAAGTACACAGGGCAAACCTCTCGGCATGAACTGTTGCACAGAAATGACGGGTCTCCAGCATGGACTCAGAATTGATGGGGCTTTCATTTGCTGGAAAAATCATCGTTGAACCGCCGAACAATGGTCCATCAACATTTGGTACAAAGTGTTAAGTTGGGGGAAGATCAAGCTGTTCTGTTTACACAAATAGTGAGTGAATATTGAATTCTTAAACGAACAGTTTACACATTCCACACAAGCTATTTCAATAGATCTGATTTATCAGTCACAATATATTTTACATAGTGATTACAATAAACCTCAAAATTGGTTAAAATTACCAAAAGATTAGCTAGTTTACCTATAATTCCTATTGTATCATTTGCCGCATGAATTTCTAAGGCCTCCTAAATATCACAAACAAAACAAACCTGTTGCGCACAATCACTACATGCCCTCTGTCATGAGATTTTATAGTTTAGACATTGGACAATATAAAGTGATAACTGATAACTGCATGCATTTCATGCAATGCTGGCTAAAGATCTCATTGATTTACATTACCAAGCTTTTAGCATGTTACACTTTTGGCCATATTAATATCAGCATCCAAAAAGATCTTCTTCTTCTTCTTAGTTTAGGCTTCTGAATAAATTGAGGTGTTTCTTCTCCATATTCTCACTTTACCATACTATATGAGCCATATAAAAGCCTTATGTATCAAATATAATAACAACATAACACCAATCAAGTATTTTTTGTTTGTATCAGATGTTACAATCAACAACGCATATATCAATTACTGTCATCATTGTCCACTTTATTATGAACTTGCATTTCTCAAAAAAAAGAACAATTTGGACTGTGCCAGATGAACCTCAACAGACTGCATCCCAGAAATGATCTACTGTTAATTTGACCCACTTCAAAGTAACTCTAAGATTCACAAACTGAGCCTTAGATGATTTAATTTGTTGATTTGGACAGACTGTAGTGGATTTTATTCAACAAACTTAATATGAGCCAAACATCAGCTTGAAAGTTGTGACGGTGTAATTGAAGTAATTGCTTCCTAACCAAATGCAGAAGCAAAGAAGCACAGCTGCTCCATTCATCACATTCAAACACAGAAGATTTGACGTCAAAGTGCTCAAAACCGTAGTTGTGAGTGTTTCTAAAATGTGTGTCTAAGAAACAAGCCATTGCAGAATGTCACAGTTGGAGAGTTCTTGATTGGCAGATCAGTGCAGATAAGCGACTTTTGATAGGTCACATCTTTCTGACTAAATGCAGGGTTTGTACTTTGTATGATTCGCTGAAAATGAAATAAAGCTTCACTGAAGTGTTTCTAAGAAACTGCAAACACAAGCAGCCCAGCGATCGGACACCTGCTGTATGAAAGCAGAGGTGTAAAAGCATTTTTTATGAGAAGCACAGATCCTGACATAGAGATTCTGTTTTCTAGTGTGCCTTGTTTTGGGTGGAAACACCCATCAGATCCATGCTAGCGTAGCATGTTTAAATCAACCCTGACAGATATATAAACATTCCTTGGAAGGAATGTTAAAAGGCGTTAAAAGACAGCAGAAAAGAAGTTGGAGAAAGCTGAAACAGACCCCAGCCTCAGATATTTAAAATGTTAAAATGTTCATACTTAAATGATACTGGTTTCTGTTAAAGTCCACAGCTTCCACAGTAATTCAGAATGCTCTCGCTCCCATTTTATAGATATATATATATATATATATATATAGATATATATATATATATATATATATATATATATATATATAATATATAGATAGATAATAAACAAACACCTGTCATTATTGGTAGCTCACAAAAGCATTTCCTGCTTATACTTCACCCCCAAAATAAATGGAAAAATAATTAGATTTTTGCATAAAGAAAAAAAAGTTTATTTTGAGAATAAGATTATTACTATTATTATTATTATTATTATTATTATTTCCTTTGTGCATTGTGACCAGTATTTTTATGATGACTATATTAAGGCCTATTCACTCCAGAAGCAAAATGATCAAGCACAACAAATCAGACATGGATGTTCTATTAACAACAAATATTTGTCAGGCTGAACAAAAAAGTACATTTATGCCAGTTCAATAGATGCAATTCAAAGAGATATGTGGAGCTGCAGCAGCTCTAATTAATGTGACAATGTTTGTGTATTATTGAAACAAAAAAAAAAAAAAAAAAAAAAACAGCCTATTCTTGGAAATAAAACACCTCACTTGCATTTAATATTACTGGTAAATATTAATATATTTTTTCTTCAGCAGTACCATATTAAATTAGATTTTTCCTTCTTCGCATATAACAGTTTATCAGTTTTCATGAAAATAATGTCACAATGCCAAAATAATAGTTATCTTATTATAATTTTGTTAAAAATTACAAAAATAAAATACTTTTTTTTTCTTTTATTATTCATTATTTTTTTATTTAGTTAAATATAATATTAATAGTAATATTCATTCATTTATTCATTCAGTGTAAATAATCTATGATAAGACAATTTTAGGGTCCATTTTTGCAAGATGCGACAAAACACGTTGTCTGATATTTTAATATTAAATTTAGCACAATAACAAATGGTTAAAACCTGAGGTGTTCTGACAAGTTTGTTGATATTCACCTTCTCGTTCTATTTCGCTCATATCAGAAAAAGCGCATGTCTACGGGCCATAAGCAGGTGTCTAATACAACAGAAGATCCTCAGCATCTCCAGTCGTCTATTCTCTGAGGATTACATGGGGTTGCTGAACGTGGGATTTGCTGTTTATTGTCAGTCTGCATATAAAGGAGCGTGTGGGAGGCTGCTGGATCCCGGCTGAGGAATAATTAGTCTCTTAAAATGATGGAGCTGTCTTTATCGGCCAAGACAATTTAGACTTCATCATGAAATAATTACAGAAAGGATCATCAAATACTGTGAACGCTCAGTCGCATTACTCACAGGTACTGCTAAACGGAGCGGGAATAAAGAATTACAGTGTGAGTCTCTACAGAGTGAGTTTAAGTTGGTAAATATATTACAACCTGGGAAGTAACCTCTCCTTTTCTCCCATGATGACCGGTTGTTGACTTCAGTACAAGAAATAGCATGCATGCTTTCAGAGGATTCAAATACATTGAATTCAAAGCATTGTGGTTTTTTTTTTCCTTTGCAAATTCCATGAACATATAACTGCAATATTGTTTGCTGAAACTGTTATAGACATTAATGGCTGAATGTCTGGAGCCTGATGGGTTTCAGTATGACTTCATACTCAGACCACAGCGACAGATCATATGCTTATTAATGGTAATAGCCACTTGAATTGATAATAAACATCTATAAACATATATAAATTAGACAGCTGAAAGATCTGTGTCTCATGTTCATTGTGAAGCATAAAGAGGTCAACAATATAAAAGGTGAAAAGATAAGCAGAAGGTATAACTGCTAATATTTTTATTTTAGCATGGAGGACACTACTATATATTTTTTTTGGAATATTTTGCATTTGTTTTTTACTATATTTATTACATTTTTATTTTTTAGTAAAGTTGTACTTTTTTAAGTTATGTTTATGGGCTTTTTTGGTACCTTTATATTTTGAGGAGTACAGGGGAGAGATGACAGGAAAGTATTGTGGTGGAGAGAGGGGAGCGGGATCAGCAAGGACCTCGAGCCAGGATTCGAACTCGGGTCACTGTGAGCATAGTTGCGTTATATGTTGATGCACTAACCAAGAGGCTATTGGCGCCGACAAGTTGTAATGAATTTTTTTTTATTCATTTTTTTTTTTTTTTTTTGTATTTTGTCATTTTTAGTATTTTTTTTCAATGTCTATATAGTTTTTATCTATTTTGGTTCATTTTTTAAGTTACTTTCAATTAAAATGAGAATTTTTTGATATACAGTACATTATATTACCAGTACATTATAACCCTTACAGAATTCCAGAAATGCAACTTTATGATGAATCAGACAAATCATATGAATGCATTTGACAATCCAATATTATACACTGATATTATACACCTAGAACATGAGATATTACCAACAATAAATGTTCAGTGCCCTGAGGGTCTGAGAATCATTAAATCAGAATTAAATGCAATTTTAACAGCATCCGAAAGCCATAAGGTGCTTCGAATTTGCCAGACCTTTGGACTTTAGCATTATTGACTAATCAAGACCCAATTTTCCGAGATCAAATGAAGACTTTGTTGAGGGCTTGCGAGTTGATGGACCTCGAAAATTAAAATTCACCCACAGAATATTCACACCGTTCTTAATTGGACAGTTGGTCTCACAGTCAACTGGAGAATCTGATAGCAGCATGGACAGTAATCGCCACACAGCTATTCATCAAGCTTTTGGCCATCTGTGGATAAAGTGCTACATTTTAATGATGGGATTGCTGCATCTCTTTCTCTAAAGCCTCTGGAGCAATAGGAGTTCAATTTGGGCTAATAAGTATGTAAATGTATTGGGGGGAAGACTAGCTTATGACTAGTGACTTGCTAGAAATAAAACAAAACACAAAGATGTTAATACACTTCTCATGCTGTGCTTGAACAAAGCAACAGTAAAAGAGACATATTTCATGTGTTTTTGTTTTTTTTGTTTAACATGTACAAGGTGTGTGTTTGACCATGATAATAGAATTGAAGATATGAATGTATATATGAAAAGTAATGAAATAAGGTTTTTACTGCATAAAATTAGCTTTTCATTTTTAATTTATTTCTGGGTTTGACAAGAGCTTAGTTTGTTCTTCAAAAGTGCTTAGTTAAGGACATTTTACATTAAATATATGAAACTTTAATTTAACCCAACAGCTGAGTTATTCATATTTGACGGCAGTTAGTTTGAAACAAACCCAGCATTTTTTTTAGAGTGAATGTCCTTAAATAATTATGCATTTTGCAGACAAAATAAGCTCATGTCAGTAATACAGTTTTTTTTTTTTTTTTTTTTTTTTCTTCAATGAACTGAATAACAATTCAACAGGTCAGAAGTCAAATTAATAGTCTATTTGAGCTGGTACAGTACATACAGAAAATTTAGAGAAAGTATGGATACATTAGGATGTACTTAAACCATTACTTTTTTATTAAGTACATGAATAATATAATATTACATAAAAGTAATAACAATAATGGGATTTCTGCTTTATTTTAAAATTGGACACCAAACAATGACACTCTTGATGTTACTATATATATACTAACTATATATATATATATATATATATATATATATTTTTTTTTTTTTTTTTTTTTTACATCAAAAGTGTCATTGTCTCACATCTTCAGGCACACAAAAAAACTGTGACAAACCTCTTTAACACAACATGTTCTTAGTTATAAAAGAAACTGAAAACAAGCAGTTTTCATCATTGTTTAAAGGTATTGGGAAGACCATTTGCTGCTAAATGTCTCTCATTAATCATTACTATTTTGAATGAGAGAGTTTTTCAACAGCATGACCCGCAAGCACGCTGATTAAACCTTTCCTGCAAGAAAACATCAATTTTCCTGTTTGGAACACAACAGCTACACACTAAAACAAATTGCTCTAGAAACATGCAGATTTATCACTGGCCAAAAATTATTACGCAAGCATTCACAGATCCATGATTTATTTTCAAAGACACATTTAATGTGTTTTTTAACAACAACAACATTGCACAACAGGCAAATTAGGCCCAATATATGATCCTCTGCACAAACACTGCTGTTGATTTTATTCATAATGCATTTCAGTTGTTTTCCAACACTGGAATACAGTTCATGATGGTCCACCATTAACGGCTAACACTCAGTAGCTGCACTATGGCCACAAAGGTGAGCCACAGCTCCCTATGATAAAAGCTAGCGTGTTTTTGTGTTAATTTAACCCTGTGTGTGCTCCACAATGAAACATGACACTGAGAGGGAGGTGAACGCAAACAGTCATTAGATCTGTTTACCAAGACACTCCTGTGGACTGAAGGCCAATAACAGGCGAGTCAAGATGCCCAGACTCTATTCATATGACAAATATCATCTCATATATTACACAGACTGATGTTTTTTTTATTCAAAGTTTAAAAGGGATTTCAATTGCTTTATATTTTCTACAGTCTTGACCAGGCATGTGCAAACTCAGTCCTGGAGGGCCACTGGAGTTTGCTCCAGACTTCATAAAACTCACCTGCCTGTCGCCTGTCTATTAATCCTAAAGACAGCTGATATTATAAAATTCACAATGTAGGTACAGTGCCACAAAATCAATCAATCAATCAATCAATCAATCAATCATAGTTAAATAAAAGTTTTTCAATACAAATTAGCACAAGTCATGCGGGGATACCAAACAGCACACCAGTGGAGACGCCAAAGATCATTAAATCACCTGCCTTTACTACTAATACCGATCCATTGAGAATCACTAAATCTCTCTGACCAAAGCATAATCAAAGCGGGTTTCATTATAAAACACTCTTGCTTTTAAGAGAAATAAAAGCTGAAAAGAATAATTTTACTATTCTCTTCTGCAATCGCTGATGAAATCGCTATGTTTTCAAAAGGAATCTGCATTAGTGCTATAGTTAACCCACCCAAAAATGAAAATTTTGTCATCATTTACTCACCCTCATGGTCCAAAAGAGTACAGTATTGTAGGCCTAATACATTTTATGTTGAATCAAACAAAATATTTCTTGCTGAAGCACTTTTTATCATGTCTGTTTGATGCCTTGCACAACAATGACTTTAAATTATGTTTTGGATGAATTTTGTGCATAACAATGTGATTAATCGCAGAAAATCATGCGATTAATTGTGATTTAAAAATTGTACTCGTTGCCCAGCACTAATACTGGGGATGTCCCTGACTAAAAAAAAATCTGTTCGACTAGTAGTCGTTCATTTGTAGCATTAGTCGACTAATCGGACGTAAAACCATTTAATCATAAGGACCGAGCCCTTTAACTGCATACATTGCCGAATAAGCACTCAAGCACAAGTGTAAAGCTTGCCACAACACACCAGCAGAAGTAATGATTATTGAACTGTGTCCAGGGAAAACAGTAAAGGAGGCTGCATTAACATTTTTAATAATTCATTGATAAACTAGTTGGCATTTCTTTGTTTTTGGTTTAAGAGATGAATTCGGCCACAGCTGACTCATCTCCGACAGTCGTGAGGCGCCTGTATGCATGTTTCATACGGATTAGCATAATCTGAGAATATTTGTTTTCCATTGGAATTGATTCATGTGAAAGCTAAGACATAATCGCTAGATATCTTGGAAATGTACTGTAAGGGCAAAGATATATCACGTAGCTTGGGTGCTCAAGTTTACAGAGACAGGCGGCAGAAAACATGCCTTGTTTGCCTTTCATTTATTTTACAAAAACGCGTTTTGTTGTTATTGGTGAGTGCACACAAAACAAACGTAGGCCGTCTTTACAGATTGGAAAGAAATCCATTACTTCTTATCTGTATGAGTATATTTTAAGAGCAAGTTGACTGCACCAGTGCCTCCATCTGTTCTCTGCAGTGAGTCTTGCTGTTTTCAGACCTGGTTTACCGTGGTTTAACAACGCAGACGCGACAGCGTAGCAACCGATCGTGCATCTGGTGTAGACCAGAGAGTTAAAGGCACACATTTCTCATGGGTTAACATTAAGATTGAGTGGCCATGTAAAGTATGGCTAATACTTTTTCAGATGATAAGCCATATTTGAGGTCGATCATGATGTTTGGATGTCCCTGCCTGAACGTACTAAGGCTATATAACCACATACACCAGCCATCATAACGATCTGTTAGAGTCATGGACTTGCGTGGAAGTTCCGTCTGTGGATTTTTTTTTTTCTCTTTTACTTGTTTTGTTTCCTGCAACTAAGTCGAACTAATAACAAATTTTGGTCGAACCAAGCCTCTTAAGTGTCGACCTACACGGTTTAGTCGACTATTAGGGGGCAGCCCTAATACATATATACAACCACAAGTTAATATGTGTGTGTGCAATGTGTTTTGTATAAAGTAGCATACAGGTTTTTTTTAATAAATGAATGCTTTCAAGTCACTCAGCAGAATGTTTTATTATTGTACATTTTATATTATTTTTTTATTATCCAATGATAAGAACCCCAGCTGGCATATTTTAATATATATTCAAATATAGAAAGCGATTTATTTAAATTGTAATTATAAATAACATATTTTAGTTTTTATTGTATTTTTTGAGTCAAATAAATGCATCTTGGTTTAGTATAGAAGAGACTTCAAAAACATTGTTGGTATAGTTCTTTACTCTTAGATTTTGTGCATACGTATTTAAATGCATTTTCTACCAGCTGTTAGGTAAGGTAAGATTAATTAATTCCTTCTAGCCCTTATGGTACAAAAAGTTATTTCAGATAAACATGAGTTACAAAGTGGTTGTGTTGTGCGGTTTGAATTAAAGACACAACCTTATGCTATGGTGACCAGTTCGACTCTCTTCTATCTGGTGCCAAACTTTCATTTACATTCCTGCAATCAGTTCTATGGGATTGCCATAGACTTCCAGAGCGGAAGAAGAAGAAGAAGAAGAAGATGATGATGATGAAAAAGAAGGTTAACGATACAATAGGTGCCATCGCACCTTCGGTGTTTGGCCTCTAATAATAATAATGTTCAATATTCAATACCCAACGTTCAATATTACCAGTATTGTAACACTTTTTATGCAATGTTGTTTCAAGGAACCAAAAAGCAATCACATAATTTCTAGCTGTGATTTTTGTGTGTGGTTATGTTGCATGTGATCATATGATGGTTGACAGATGCTGTCACTCCTGGCAAAATATTACAATGGTTATCCTGCATCCTCCCCAGTAATATGAGCAGTAATAAGAGACTTTCCCAACTGTAAGCTGCACTTCAAGTCCAACTCTCTCTCAAAACACATTCCCTCTGTGCTCCTCTCCAGACTGAGCGGGTCTTTTTGGCCATTGTGGAGAAGGAGGAGCTGGTTATATCCCTTACAGCACCACTTCCAGGGACCAGGCATTTTGTAAAAAAAAAAAAATCATTTCATTCAACAAAGTGGTATTTTCATACACGCATATGTATTCGATGCCTATAGTAAAGAAAACGACATATATATATAACCAGCCTTCCTATACTCTGAGAATCTGCAAATAAGCTAATATCTTCAGATTGATCAAATAGTGGTTATAAACCAGGGGTTGTTATAGTTAAAATCTGTGTAAGGCAATATTAACATTTTGTTCTGAGTCACACCACAGAAAAATGTGTTATTAACCACCCAGTCAAATCTGAAAAGAAAATGAAAAATAAAGTAAGATAAAATAAGGTTTTTTGACCCCCAAATTCTTGATAAAAAATGAGCAGTATCTCCTACTCTCGAACCACTGGGGGCGTTCGCTTATTGGTGCTGAAACCACGGCCCACTCACAGGATAGCTGCTGTCCATCTCTCAAACTGATCAAATAAAAAAAAAAACGGCTACACAAACTGAATGAATGAATTTCTCATACTTAACGCAACAACATTAGCAAAATGTTCTTACAACATACTTGTTATTTTTGAAGCAAGAATTGTTTTGGACTAGATTTTTGACCATCTTTAATCAAAATGCAAATGTTGACTTAGCTCCTAAAACAACCTGAGTACAAAGCAACAAGCTGTAAAGCTGTAGAAACTCTCAGTGAGGGTTTGACTTCACACAAAACAGTAGTAGCACGATCTACAAAAATGGCATCTTTCATAATAACAAACCGCAGGAGGAATCATACCCACTCAGTCCAAGCAGCGCGGTGAGACGTGTCTATGATGAAAACAAACAGCCACTTTTCTGAGTTTCGTATTTCGGTCCTCTGCTGTTTTTAAACTGTCAGACAGGGGTTCAGGATATCTGGTTTGTACCTGTCATGTCTGTCACATTTAACCATCTGGTGACTCAATCACTTGGAGGAGGAAGAAGAGACAGAGATACACCAGCCAAGAGGAGTGTTGTTTCAACATCGGAGAGAAGGTGAAAGTGGATAGATACAGTAGTTTATAGAAAGAGACCCCGGCCCTTAAATAGAGCTTAAATGTGCTGAGAGGACAGACAACAGACTCCACTGAGACTTTTCAACACACTCTCAATGACACTCTCGCTCTATCTGTTCTCACTCCTTTGTTTATTATGGGCTGGGGCAGACCCCAAAATCAAAATTGGTCTTATTGGTGAATGGATTCTTCTTCATACATGCTATTGTAAAGAAACATAACCTTTTCATTCGAAACAGCTTTTCTATTCTATTCATTATTAAGGCCCATGCAGGAGGGAAAAATAATTTCAGGACAATAATTGTTGTAGCTTCATTTTTCACAACTATCTAATCTATGCTATCTATCTATCTATCTATCTATCTATCTATCTATCTATCTGATCTATCTATCCTTATCCTATCTATCTATCTATCTATCTATCTGATCTATGTTTCTATCTCTCTATCTAATCTATCTATCTATCTATCTATCTATCTATCTATAATGTCTGTCTATCTATTGTAAAAGTAATCAAATTAAATCAATCTTACTATTGTACAGTATATATGGCTTTATATATGAACATTAATATTATTTATTTATTTATTTATTTATTTTTACCTAAATTGGAAAGAAGGAAAGGACAAAACAAATAAGGAAATGTATATATTTGTATTGTAAATATGGTCAGATAGATAGATATATAGATAGATAGATAGATGATAGATAATAGATAGATAGATAGCATAGATAGATAGATAGATAGATAGATAGATAGAGTAAAGGTTAAAAATGAAAAATAAACGTAAAGATAAAAGTAATAAGAAAAGAAGAGAAAGAAAACAGAAAGAAAGAAGAGAAAAGAAAGAAAGAAAAGAAAAGAAAGAAAAAATCTTGCTAGTGTTATATATAAGCTTATATATATATGTATATTATTTATAAATATGGTAACACTTAATATGTAATACACTTTTTTTGGTTTATTCACCTAAATTATATACTTGTATTGTACTGTACATACTCTATGGTACTGAAGCAAACAAACAAACAATTAAATATGGTTAAAATTGCAATATAAAACTAAAAAAATGCTATCCTATGGACAAGCTATGATCACTTGCATTACTCAAATAATTAATAAAATAATTCATTTTTCACAAACCAAACAATAATTGCTTTGACTGATGGTCACTACATTGGACATGAAATAATTTCCTCTCATTTGTCCAAGGCAGAAGGGAATGTCGGGTGGCACATGTGTACATCTGCAGAGCTCCACAGCAGACAGCTGGATATGTCGTTATGGAGACGGCCACCGAGGGCAATGGGCCCCGGCTGACATTGTCACATTAGAGCTTGTCGGGCATCATAGCTGTCACTCCAGGAATTATGAGGGACTTAATTACCTCCACTCAAAACTGTGACAGTAGCACTGTACTTTTGCATTTGCTATCTCAAATCACATAAGAACATCTGATGCATGACTTACTTCATACTTAAAGGGGTCATGAACTGAGAAATCGAAATTCCCTTGATCTTTTGACATATTATACTATACAATAATTTTGCTACAGAAACATCCAGTTTCGGAACTCAAATCTTTCTCATTAGTCTTTAAACAGGATTATATCCAAAGCCATTCTGCCAAAAGGACAAGTTGTGGAATGTGCCACTTTATGACCATCGCTGCAGAAGAAGATCAACGCCTCTTCTACATTGCTGCCTGTTTAGCCCCGCCCACTTATTCACGCATGTAGTGGGTAAGCAACGAGAAAAGCAAATGCAAGTCTAAACAGAAATCAAATGATAAAGATGGCTCCGAAGACAACAAGACACGGTGTTTCTAATGACGTTCCAGACCATGTCCATAAGAACCTGGTCATTTGTTTACTTCATTTGACCAGGGATTTGTTTACAATCAAGGCACAATTCGATACAGGATTTTTCGAAATATTGAAACTAAAAGACAATGCTGTGCTGACATTTGGGATCCGACATTAATGTCGCACCACACAAGTAACTGTTTTATTATACATGGTCACTATTGCTTTATCTGTAATTAAAGATCATTTGATATGTACTGAGTACTTATGGATTTTTCACCTAAATCACATAAGCGTCCATCTGTGAAAGTTGTAGGCTGTCAAACATACACAACTGTTAGCCAATCATAGCAATGGGTGTTTACTTCCGAGTCTACTAATCTGCCACACCTATTCAAAAAGAGTGTTCCAATGAGGTGGGACAGAAAATAGCCTGCAAGATTTTTTTTTTTTAATTTTTTTTTATTTTTTTTTTTTTCAATTGAAAAATCTTCCCGAGAACAGTAAAAAAAAAAAAAAAAAAAAAAATAAGGCAGTTCATGACCCCTTTAAGTGAGAGATAAAAACGACTCATTAAAAAAAAAAACAAACAAACAAAAAAAACGCCTTTCTTAGAAAGTGTTGCACATCTCCAGGGAGTTCTAAGCGTTATCTAAACTGCTAATGCAGCTTTTCAGTCGAGTAACGCATCACGCAGATAGGATACACAAACTTTAAACTTTTTGGGACAAGAATATTTCCTCTAAAAAAACAGATACAGAAAATGAAATTCAACTGTTGAATGTTGTACAAAACCAGAGCAGAGCATTTAGATACGAGCCATTATGACTTTGTGCTCGCTCGGATAATGCAAATATAATAATAAGAGACAAGTATCTCTATTTTGTTCAACAATAAATTTAAAAACCCCCCAACTGAAAAAAAAACATATATATATATTATATTATAAAATATAAAAAAGGTTAAAAAAGAACAATGAATGCTTAATGTACATGTTCAAAAATATCATATAATATCAATACTAATATAATATAAGTATAATATAAATAATATAATGTATAACGTTTAGTAAATGTATATTCATAGTACAAAAAGAGAAATGGCTAAAGAGAATATAGGCGTAATGCACATCCACAAAACAACTAGATATAATATAATATAATATAATATGAATATAATTAATATAATATAATATAATATAAATATAATATAATAATAATATAATAATATAATATAATATAATATAAATACTTGTCTGTTGTGAAATCAACATAGCCTCTTAAAATGCCATTACTATTACTATTTAAGCCTTTCTAAAACTGAATGTGCAATTCACCTCATCACTTTTCTATCTTATGCCACAAGGACACTGCCGTTGAAAGGGAACCGCCCCCCCCCCAAGCCCCAAAAAATAGTGACTTTCATTTTAATGAATTCGTGAGGTTGCTGTGAGCTCCTATTTCACCACATGGAGACAAACAGCCATGCAATTAAAAAAGAAATGAGCAAATATCAAACCACCTCAAATGCCTGGATCACCCCGCACCTTACATTGTGGTGACAAAGGACTCACCAAAAGACAACATAGGCCTAATCTTAATATAGCCTTTATAATTAGCCCAATGCATGAAGGAAAAAATCCGATACAAAGACAGGATGGTTTCGCTGAACTCAACGTTAAATAAAGACAGGATTCCATGGTTTTAAACATTATCACTTATTAATGCAAGGAGAAGAAGAGCCTATGTTTGAAGTAGCACCCTCACAGATGACACCAACTACATATGACCACATGTATAATATTATGTATAATGTTATATAGTATAATATTAAGTTAAATGTATAATGTGTATGTAGTATAAAATTAATCAGCTAGCGACTAAATAGAGGGATGTCCTGATCAGGTTTTTGTTTTTTTTTTTTGGCCCAATATATACATTATAAATGGACTGTGTGGTCAAAATTATGAATAAGGGACTACTAATAAAGGGTCCTATCATACACCCGGTGCAATGTGGTGACACAGTTATACTTTACCTGTCCTGCGCCACGTTGTTTAAATAGCAAACACATTCGCCCACATGTCTGCACATGGGCATGGTGGTCTAAAAAAGAAGTGTGTTCGTCAGGCACCCCCCCCCCCCACCCTCCCCCCCTCCCCCCCCCCCCCCCCCCCCCCTCACCCCCCCCCTCATGTTGGCGCGTTGCTATTTTGAGCGAACTGAAAATAGACTGCCGCAATAGACAAGTCAAACATAGTCTAAAGTCAATGGTGCAAATATATAAAAAAAAATATATATAATATATATATATATATATATATCTATATAATATATATATATATATATATCTATATACCAGTATATATAATTTATTTTATTTTTTATTTTTTTTAATTTTTTGTTGTTGTTGTATTTATAGAGCACCATTAGTAGAAAATGCCGCCTCCTGGGTAGGTCACACAAACGCAGATTCAGTTAACACTGGGACACGCAGCCCAGCACAAAATTGATTTTTTAAATATGAAACATAAAAAAGATCTAAAATGTATAATATTATTATTGCTATAGGTTATACTGTATGACTGTTAAAATGCCATACAGAAGTCATAATGGATAGCCCATTGCGATAGCCATGGATCAGAATTAGGCTACCTATTTGCTCACGCACGAGCAGCTCCGTTTCATCTCTGGAGACACCATGTGAATAGCAAATCCACCATGGCATGAGCGCAACTGCTTCTTAAAGGGAATGGGAGATGACAATCTGATTGGTTTATTGCAATTATGCCCCAAAGAAACACCCATTATCATTAAAAGAATAGGGACAACCCGATATTCGACCATGGCGCCCAGGCGCACGGCCTGTTTTCCTGTGTTAAACTAGCAAAAGTGGATTCGGACACGCCCATAAGTGCAGGACCCTATGCCATGCCCTTTAGACCATGCGCTTACAGTAGATCGTTTTTTTTAAAATAGTGCCCCATAAACTTTATGCTGTTTTTTATATGTACAATAAGCAGAATAATTGCACATAAAGGCCGAAAAAGTTAAGATAAGGTTAGAAAGCATTAAGTTTGTGTCAGAATGCCAGTGTGTCAGTCAAATCCGAAGCAAGATGCAACCCATAGTATTATGAGCGTTATACCAATGACGTAGAGAAATTTTGTTACTAAAGTGCACATCAAATACGTTAAACACTGAAGCTGTAACGTGTGTATGAGGAGCTATAATAGACCTCAATGCTCTTGTGTGTCATGCATAGAGCATGGTCTTATTAATTGGCGATATATGAGGGTTGGCTAGCCTACTTAACTTTGGAGAAAGATTGAATTTCAGTCAGGAGTGGTGTGACAGTCAATCGCCGTGTATTACAGATACCATTGGAATAATGTAGATAGTGCTCGTAAACGTGAATCCTCCCTGATAGCCCACATGTACGTGTATTTGTCGTCTGCATTTATCATCTTCAAGACATATTTTTTATGCCGTGTTTGCTCCTCTGTAATACATCTAAAGAAAGTTTCCTCAAATAGACGTTTAGAAAATATCTTCAAGATGTTTATTATATAGAAATGTACGTAACAACTTACAGACGGTCTATACTGCCACCTTCCCAGTGCTTTCGCATTTGTCACGCCAACACATTAAATGTCTTTCTTTCCTTTTAATGGTGGTTGGGACAACTTGAAGGCTGCCAGTACCAGCACCACCTACTGCACGACACCCACCCATGACAGCTAGCATAAACATAATGATCGGGATTAGGATGGCTTAAATCGTCCCCGTCCATCTCACTAATCCTTGAGATCGGCTTGGGACATCCTACTATACAAAGGTTTTAAAATTTAAAAAAAAACTCAACTGCAAACTAATGCACAAATAAATCATGTGACCATCCATTAAGATATTAAAGTAAAGATCATGTTTTCATGAAGGATATTTCCTACATTTCTAAATATTTTTAGTTCTATATTTTGTAGTATAAAAATGTGAATGAATGAATGAATGAATGAATGAATGAATGAATGAATGAATGAATTAATTAATTAATGATTGAATGCCCATGCACAAAAACACTACTGTATGTCCACATGGCAAGGGCATGTCTTCAGGTATTCATTATACTGTGATGCCTTTTTCTGACACTAAATATCCCAACAAGGTACTGACGAGAAAAATGATAATGATATGTTGGTCATTAAAGTGAGCTGAGGCTGTTTATCATGAAAGCATGTGAGTGATGTTGCTCAGAAGCAGAAATCCACATCCATCCCCTCATCCAGCACATAATGACTCCTACATCCTTCACTGACCTCAACACCTTCAGCCCCCTCAATGACATTAACTTAATCATGTTTTCTGCTCACACTGAATGAAAGATGTTAAAGAATATATTCTGACCACATTTCACCCCAAAATCGATATAAAAAACAATAAAAATAAAATTAAAAATATATGAACATATAAGAAAAACATTTCAGCTCATCTTAATGGTCCATCTTAAATTATATATATATATATATATATATATATATATATAGATATCATATATATATATATATAGGTTATATATATATATATCTATATATATATATATATAATATATGCCCCAAACATATCTTAATTAGGCTATTAAGATATGCATATAAACTTCACAGCATAACACTTTTAACATTTTTGCATAATATATTATATACTTGCCATTGTATGTTGTAGATTTTAATATGTTAAAGATGGACCATTAACAATAAGTTCATGACATTTTCTCCCAAACCTGATTACTGCAATTTTAAATATATAATATTTGAATTGTAAATTATTTAGACATTGTAGTATTTGTTATGTCTAATTTAAGTATGCTGAATTTACATTAATGTTAAATACAGTAATAAATATACATTGTATAAAAAAAATGAAATAATGAAAATATAACACACAGTCCTTCAATGGCAAAAAACACGTTAATAAATTAATTATTAATAATAATATAATAATAATAATAATAATAATAATAATAATAATAACATCAAAATAAGGTGCATTTTCATTTTTTTTATTTTGTTTTACAAGTCAACAAAACTTAACATACACTCTTGGAATTTTTACACAAATAAACTTCCAAATATGGGATTCCCTAATAAAATTTGAAAATGTATTATTTAAATAAAAATAAACAATTACATACATGCCATGCAAAAATAAATGAGAAATGGTATATAGTTGTAATGTATACATCTTTCAGCACACTGAAAAAATATCAACCAATCATATTGATAGACAGAGACAGATAGACAGATATAATTTAGTATTTTTTTACTTCATTTGGTCATTCATTCATTCATTCATTCATTCATTTGTTCGTTCGTTCACTGAGAGTGTCAGTGTAGTGCGCTTCAGTGTTTGAGCGCACCCCGGTCAGTCCCCGAAACACTTCAGATTACAACACCTAACAGCTCTTAATATGTAGCCTAACGTGTGTGTGGTTTCTCCTCGTGGCTACTTCACACACTCTTACTTGTTTTCCCAGTGGACTCTCAGTCAGCATGAGGTTGAGAGCAGCGCGTGTAAATGCTGAAGTACACAGCATGCGCCCCCAGCATCACTCACATATTCAACCAATCCCTATTCATGTCCTAATGACACTTATGAGCTAATGGAATCACCCACACACCACCAGCGCTGATGATCCAACATCATTGAAACTTACTAAATATGTACTTTCTCTTTTCTCAGAGTGGCTTTGTGTTAGAGTGCTTTCCTTTCTAACTGGATGAGGCACATTCAAATCCACTGTAAAAAAAAAATTGTCAGTTTAAATTCCTACACTACTGTAAGTATAAGACTGAAATGCTTTTAAACAGAGAGCATTTCTTCGTCACCAAATAAAATAAACCACCTGAGTCCTCTGCGAATGACGAATGAATGAACCTGAATTAATAATATTTTTTATTTAATTGTTTTAATGTAATTAATATTAGTTAATTTTTTTTTTTTTCATCAAATTCGATTTCCTAATAAATAAACATACCTAAAATCGTTTGCAGTAATAAGTACAGTAGTAGGAATACAGTAAAAGTTTAATACTGTGAAATATTATTTTACAATTTATTTACAATTCTATGTGAATATATTGTTCAATGTTATAAAGCCTGATTTTTCAGCCATAATCAGGGTCACATGATCTTTTCAGAAAATCCTTCTAATATGCACTGATTTGCTGCTCTCCTGATAACATTTCTGCCTTATTATCAGTGTTGAATGAACCAGTTGTTCTTCTTCATTATTTCAGAAAAACTGTGATGCATTTTACTTCTCAGGATTCTTAGATATAAATCATACCCGTACAAATGTCCTTGCTGTCCCCCGTAAACTCGGTAATTTCTTAAAAAACCTAAAAAAAATAAAACAAAAGTATATAATTGCCTCCCCCTCGATTCACTTGAACAAAATAATCTGCTAAACATAAGTTAAATGCATGCACCAGAACCGGTATATTACTGCCACTGTTCTAGTCATTCTTGCAGTTACGCATAACTTTGAACCATAACGTCTAATAAACTCTGTTTTAGTATGCAACTGCTAACCTGTTCACCAGCCGCAGCACCTACACCTGACTAAGGAAAACTCATATTCATCTCATCTAAGGCCACGTCAGATCAACAGTGGTTCCCTTCCCGAATTTCCCCTTGAGGCTCAATACAGCCGAGGGGGAAATCTATGTATTTAATCAGCATGGCTTACACTTGAGTTTGCTGTTGACTGGGGAGTATGTAACAGTGGGGACCTTTTCAGGAGGTTCCAGGAGGGATTCTAATCAAAAACCACCTCTTTGAGTTGTCCCGCATGGACTAAAACTGAAATTACATGCACTTTAAGCTTAAGACTTGAATGTTTTATATAGAAGTTATGCCAACATTTTCTACTACAACTTTATTCAAAATGAAATAATTTGATTTCATGTTTTCGTACGCTGTGTGTGAGTGCTTAGGCTCACCGTCTAGCATGTTTCCTCTGGGGAGCCCCGTCCTCACATCCCGACTGTCCCCGTGCCTCATTTTACTCTACTCGGGCAGTGATTTTAACATCAAATGGCCTTGTCTATTGTTCCTTCCGTCTGAGCTTTCTGTGTGTCCCGCACGCCGCGCTGTTTTCACTGCCCGCGCCTGCCTTTCTCCCTAAAACGTTTCTCCTGCCGTCGCCTTGTGCGCACGGCCTCGCTTGCCCACCTCGCTTTGGCTCTTACCCACCTTCCTGCCCCCCCCACTCTCTCTGTCCCCTGCCTGCCTCCTCCGGCTCGCGCTTTGCCCCGTGTTCCTTCCCCCCCCGCTACCGGGTCTGCAAAACCACTCTACCCAATCTTATTGGCCCACCATTTGCCAAATCTCTTTCCGCCTTTCCCTGCCCTTCCGCCCTCCCCTGTGCTTCCTTGCCATTTCTCCTTCCTTGTGCATTTTCTTCGCCTTTCTGTTATGCGCCCCCCCCTTTTGCCTTCGTATTTTTTTTTCTTTCCCTTTATTTCTTCTTCTTTTTCTCTCTCTGTTCTGTTTCATTTTCGTACCCGCTCCCGTCTTTTTGTGTTTTTTGCCCCCTTTTCTTCTCCCGGTGTTTCGTCTTCCTTCTTTCTGTCCCTTTTCTTTCAGTTGTCGATTTTCAGTCGATATTTACTCCCTTCCCGCGCCCCCTCCCTTGACCCCTGTCCACTGTTGTCATTTGCCCTAGCCCGCTGTTTCTATTAACGTTTCCTAGGTTATTATTCTTATATTAGTCTTATTCTTAGTTGAGTCTATTAGTATTCGTCTTGTTGTTTGTATAGTTTTAACGCATTTTCACGGCCTCCACAGTTCCAATGAAAATGCCATCTTGCCAAACATTTACTGTGGCCGCTCGCCCCCTCCCCTCCCATCCCTTGCTGAATTTTTGCTTCACCGTTCCCCTTTCATTTCATGTTTTTCCTGTCCTTACTGCTTTCTTGCTCTTTTTTTTTTTTATCCACTTGTGAATTTGCGGACCCACCAATGTCCACACCGCAAGTGTTTCCACCATCACTTCTGCCGCCTCGCCTCTGGTTGAGTCGGCCCGAAACATCCTTGTAGTATTTGGGCGCGACACGTGCCTTCAGCTCCAAATGCTTTTGCAGGCCTTGCATCTACCTTCATCTTCTGATCCTTCTGCAAATACAACTGCGCTTGGGCTATTTGTACGTTCTGCTGTATAATATGTTTGCTGTTTCATTTCACTATAGTTCTGTCCATCGCCCCCTGCAGAATGAACCCTAAAGCCAAATCCTCCTACCGTCCCTTCTCGCGGGGCCGAAGCCCTCCCCCCCCACCCCCCCCCTTTTCCCCCCCCCCCTTTTCCTCTCCATCCACCTTGCACCCCCCCCACCAGAATGTGCGCGGAGTACGTCCTGACAAGGACATTGGAGAAGTCATCCCTTCCTCTAGTACACCCACATAATCCGGGACCGAAGGGCCCCGTCATAAATACCCCCCCCTTTATGCAGTAAAAACACCTGTCGTCACTGGGCCAAACATAACAGTTCAGATGATCATGACGATAACTGCCAGATCTCACCGCCTGAAAAGAAGCTAGGGCTAATAGAGTCATGAAGCTAAACTGATACTTCCTCGCGCCACCCGGGTCTGACCCCAGACCAAAGGTGGCGTATTCATTCAGGATAAGAATAAACCAGACAGCTGAGGGTTCGCAGTTCCGTGGTGAAACTCCGAACCCATTGCGGGGCCGGATTGAAAGTACCACGTCCGATCGGCTGTGTCGGTTCCAAACAGCGTGAGATCTCGTGTGGGTTTTGTAAGCTCGAGGTTAATGGTGGACATAACGATCCTCCCTGCCATGTTTCTCAAAGTGATGATGACGGCAGACCCCTGCCGTCCTTATATGAGCCCCAAAAGTAATAACATAGAAAATTTATATTTCTCACACAGGCGTTACATTTGCTGCTGATGCGCAGTCACTCATGGTGGGAAACTCCAGGGCCGTTGCCCCTAGCTAGGATTCTTTAATTTGGCTGCACCAAAATATTACGTCCCAAAATATTGATCTCTCTCAAAGGAAGAGAGCTAACAAGTCAAAAGGTAGCCAAACAAAGATCCTGAATGAGGAGGCACTTGCAAGATGAGTTGTTTTATTTACATGCCCCCCCCACAATTAATACAGGGCGCTCCTGAATATTGCTACATTTTTGCAACATGCATCGTGATTGCATTTTGTTAAGTCCAAAATTACAGTAGATGCAATGCCTAAAAAAAAAAACTTCCCCCCCCCCCTACAAACTTTTTGTGTCTTGTGTCACTAAGATAACTCTTACTAAAACTGAAATTAGGTATATTGAAGCCTAAATAGAAAGATAAACGACTACACAAAAAAACCTGCAGAGACTAAAAATGACAAATAAATGAGAGAACGTATAAAGTCTTGTTTACGTTTTAAATATTCAATTTATATTTCTCGATATAAATTTTATTTGTTGGTAGTTAGTAGCTACATACAAGTCTAAATTAAAGAAATGTGAGCCTTTGCGCACATAGACCCCCCCCTTTTTTTTTTTCGAGTTTTTTTTTTCTCCCTACTTAATACTCAAATTTTTTTTTTTTTTTTTCAGTTAATATTGGTTTTACTTTTCAATAAATAAATGTTCGCCACTGCTGAAGACTGCCGTATTCAGTTTGAGTGTACAGCCGCTATACTTTCAGTCCGAGGTATGTTAGGAGAAACCCTCTGCGCTGAGTTTAGACTCCACTGAAGTCTCCTAGAACTATAACGGAGCAGCGTGTCCCTCTGGAGAAATGCTCATCATTACAATGCCACATTACACTATATGCATACAAAAATGGATCATCAAGCCCCTGCAGTTAGTGTAACAGCAGCCGTCCCCTTTAAAAAATCCCATGCAGGCGACATAATCAGCTTCAATAGACGGAAACTTTCCAAAAAGGCCTTCCCAGGCGTAGCCTTCTGTGGGTTTGCAACGTTTGCGCTTAAACACCCAATTTCTACAATCGCTGACTAGTGAATGAAGGCACTGGACCTGACGCAAGACGCCCACTGAATGTACTTCACAGGACTTGCCAATCAATGCCAGGTGAAGAAAGGCACATCAACAGAGGCTGTGGGTAAATGCCACTTCATGCCACCGTGTCGCAAAGGTCGTCCTAAACCCTACCGACAGCCCGTCATGAGCACCGCCATGCTATTTCATAACCAAAAACTATGCATACTTGGTGGCTTTTCTATAAATATTCAAAACAAAGTGAATTATCCTATTTTGCGAATCGAACTGTGGCGCCATCAAAACAGTCGCCTAGCTAATCATGCGGGGGAGATGAAATCACTAATTTAAAAAATCTATAGACCGTCAGAAACTGAGCCTTCTAAAAAATACAAAACAAGAAGGGCAAACTAAATGAATGCCCACCATCATGCCGACATCTAACAGAATTAAACATAAAATCCTGTGTGGCCACGACAAATTAATGAATTAGTATTATAGAGTGAGTAGTTAAAGCGTTTTTGCTATCCTATGTTCTACAACACATGACATTTTCCACTGGGTATGTTGCGAGAGCTCTCCGAGGCATGGAGACAGAATGATAGCGACCTTTCACAGCCAGGCATTTATGTGGGTGGACGGCATAAAGCTGTTAAAGCTAACGCCATAATATAGCCCAGTCATATGATACTCAAGCTGATACCATCACTCAAGCTATTAATTGACATGCCATTATTTGAAATACATTAAACATTCAAACATAAAATTGAGCAGCTTTAGAGGAGGTGGCAAACTGACCAGTTAGCCAATTAGCAATCTGTTTATTTAAGCCGGGACAGAGGGATAGCTAAAATAAAATAACGTAATTGTTTATGGATTTGTTTGCCATAATGAAATGATGATTATGTGGTTTAAGGTTCAGAAAACACATTATTTTTCCACATACTGTAAATTATTGTTTCTTCTCCTCTATGGCGCTCTGTTTCGCTTTATTGGTTTCTATCTGTTTTTTCTCCTACATTTCTTAGTGTTTTCTTCTTTTCTCCTCTATATATGCCCTGCCTATGTTTTTCCTGAACTGCGTAAATTTGTTTCTGAAAAGCTAGGTTGTACGACCCTGATTGGGCCAGCCTTATCCGGGCGTTGGTTGACTTGGCCGATAATGCCTAATGGGTGCTGCACCGGAAGTGGTTACGTCCCTCTTAACCTACGTGAAGGATGCCCGTCTCCTCTCTTCCCAGGCCAATGCGACGAAAATCAGATAAAAAAAGGTCAAGCCATATTACAACTAGAGGCCTGTGGTTGCATCTAGTTGTAAGCGACATATAGTCTTTTTTAAGCACATGCATTGCTAGATATCGTGTGCTGCTGTAAACAGACAAACCCTGGTACTGCCATTTTGATAGACGAGAAACGACAAACAACAAGCTTTAACAGTTACGTACACTGCCCTACAAAACTAGGCCCGTTTGAGTCATCGTGTCGGCAAATCTCTTTACATATGCCAAACATACTTACAAGATGTGTGTTAGACAAGCACCAGACTCGTCCTTGCCAAAGTGGAATTTGACCCCCCCCACCTTTCTAGAATGACACTGGCCATTGTGGCTATCTCTCACAGGAGACAGCTCCTTTGTCCTCCGCAAAATGCACTGCACCACATCTCATATTTGAGTTAACTGCTTCTGCCGAACATGTCGTAAATAACTTAACCACTGATTTCTAGTTGTTCACGCTTTTGGATAGACCAACACAATAGTAGCTTCAGCCTTTCACAATGGTGCAGGCCATTGGAAACCCAGCAAGAATAAAAGTTACGCCTTCTTTCTGTGTTGGGAACATTTTCATGGCCAATCTTCCACATTGCTGATGTGATGTAGACGTGGGCGCGTGGGTTAGAGAAAGATGAGCCATTTTAGTGGACGGGGTTGTGGTTGAATCGTGTAATCCTTCATAAAGAATAAATCTTGTGGATTTGTGAACTTTAAGGTTTAGTTCTTTAGAACTTTGCAGATCTTTTTAATGCACCACGAGCTTGTAACACTCCAAAGAAAAAAAAAAAAACGAACAAAAAAAAGAAAAAAGGAGAAAAAAAGGGAGAAAAGGAAAAAAAAAAAAAGAAAAAAAAGGACAAATGATGAAAAAATCGCAACAATCAAACAACCCCTTTCTTGTAAGTTAGTTTAAGCCAAGCTCGTTACTCCTTGCATTTTTCCAAATCTCTCAAAACAAAACATGACATTCACAACCCGTTTACTTCAGTCAGCAGTAATTGAAACATTAAAGACTCTTTGAAATGTATGAAGAAAAGAGACCGAAAGAGTTGGCTCCTCTTAAAGGCTCATACTAAGTAGTGATGCACTGAAATGAAAATAAATATTTGCGAAGCAAGAACAGAATAAAAACCCAAACCATCTTGCTGAAAAGCGAAGGGAGTAAAAATCCATTGGGGTTTTGGTTTGTTTGGACCAACTACTCTATCAATAACATTCAATTTATCAATTCAGCTGATTACACTGAGTTCATTCAGCCTGATGGTGCATTCTACAACAGAAGGCAAAAAAAATAAAATTATAAAATAAAAATAAATGAAGGCAACAGGACCTCACCTTGTTAAAAATAGACAGCCGTGCGGTACAGTACCAAAGTATTAATGTTGTGTTGTTTTTTTAAAAAGGGAATTGATGGAAGAAATTATAACGTATAAATTATTTGCAAACCATAATGTTATGAAGCCCAAATGATTAAACTGTCCTACACTGCCATTTTTTGGGTTGTAAACTGATTAAATTTGTTTGTTCTTGAAAAATTTGCAAACATTAATTTTCAAAAAAAAAACTGTTTACGTCTCTAAAACACACCGCAACAAAACAAAACAACAACCACATTTACACTTATGGTCCATGTATTTGTTCTAGTATTATAGTTCATCTAGTTGAAAAAAGAAAACATTTCTCTTTTTTTTTTTTAAGTGAATGAACGAGAGATATATATGAGTCATTAGAATTATATATCTATATATATATTATGAGATTTCTATATATTTAGATAATCTAACTACCTATCTAATCTTTTTTGTATTCTATCTATTTTCTTATCTTTAGTTACAGAGGAACCTTATAATTCTATAGAAGAACACACTCCAACCGAAAATATATTTATATTATAATATATATTTATAGATATGTAAATCTATATTAATATTAATTAATAATATTAAATATATTATATTATATATATATATTATATATAACTATAATCAGTACCTTTCAATTCTGTTTTGTCTTCTATCTATTTCTTTCGTCATTTATTATTACAATTAATTATAAAAAAAAAAAAAGACCTCTAACACTAGCTTGCTCTATCGTGTTATTCTGTCTGTTTTCTTTATTTATTATATATTTTAAAAGCTCTTGCTCGGGTACTGTGTTTAAGACTAATTTGATACTAATCATTATAGAACTTATATACGCCTGGTTTTCACGCTGGTTTTGTGTTTTGTATGTTGATTATTTTCTTTGTCTTTTTATGTTTGCTATTTTCCTTGTCTCTGGTTTACAACCTTGTCATGTGTTGAATCCTGAACCCTTGTCAAGTAGTGATCCTGCACATGAGGTCTTTTTTTTTTTTTGTTCATTGTGTCTTCTGTTTCAATGCGCTCCGTTTGTTTGGGGGTTTATTGTTCCCAAATGAGATACACTTAATGTGCACTTTCAGGTCTGTGAGCAGACGTACAATGGCAGCCCCTGCCGTTACGCTGTGCCTAGTCCGTTAAGTTCCATGAGACTGTAGTGTGCTCCCATCCCACTCTTATTTTATGATGTTGGAGCTAAAAGGGTGTTCGTTCCGCATGGACGCAGCCCCCCTTTCAGAACATTATGTGCCCTCGATCCACCACTTCTGCCAGTTGCAGGACGCCCAAGTGGTGAGCTCTGCCCCAGCAGACTTCTACCCGACAGTCCCAACAAGCGTCACAAAAGTGTGGGACTCAGAGGAAGAACGTGGGGTTAGGATGCTATTAGATCAGTGTATGACATCAAAGTACCGCGAGAGCGATGAAAAATAGCAGCACAGACATATCATCTCAATACGCTTGTTAATTCTGACGTCACGTGTCACTGCTTCCATGTCCAAACGCTCTATTAGTTGTTATTCTGACAGTCAGTGTACTTCTCCATGATCCAAACGCTCTATTAGATACCACGCGAAGGGAAAACAACAAAAGTGCTAATCTAAATCATAATCGTGCAATATAAACTACTACCGCGAAAGTTATCATCCCCTAACCTCTTCAACTCCATTTACCGACAGTCCCAGATAACGAGGACAATGAACATATAAATAAAATAAATATAAATATAAAATTCTATTTGTGCTTTGCGGACGTCTGTGAGCACGGACGACTGTTGTGTACACTGTAAGTTTGAAAGCGTTTAGGTTAATGATTAAATGAATAAACCGTGCTCATAAACGGATGACTGAGGTCGTATTTTCAGTGACAAGCCAGTTGCAGGTTTGCGCACAACTACACAGTGCTTCTTACAGTACGTCACCACTTAAAAACCGATAACATACAACGTGAACACTCTGAACACATACAACTAAAAGTCTAAAAAAACTACATCCTCAAGTCGAACACAACTAAACATGTGCTTTGGTTGATTTCGAAATAGGTGACCCCTTTTGTTTGATATAAATAGCAATTGTGATTTCTTTTGTTGCTTTGTCTAGCTTTTGTTCCATGTACCCGTGTGTTGGTCTGAGGGTTTGCCATACTTGTTGCCAAGTTTTCTTCTTACTTTGTGGTCTGTTCATGTTTGGGATTAAACTGCACCTGTTTTCTAATTCAACTTGCCTCAGTGGATAATTACATATTTTAAGGCCCCCTACATATATGTTTATAAGCGATATAATATATATATTAAAAATATAGGATTGATGTGATATTCATCATATATTCTAGTAGTAGTGCTCGTTCATACAATAGAAATAATCATTAGTATGAAATGTGAATAAATGTTAGTATCACTTTCGTCATTGCCCCAGCATTGTGACACTAATGCCTACACAGGTGTATGCACACATTGATCCAAACACTAGATACTAATAATATCATATACTTTGCTCGACTTCACTATATCGCGTACAAATTACATACTGTTATCCATATGAGTAATAGTTTATAATAAAATCCATAGAGTCCCCCTTAAATGCAGCTAGTATGATAGCTAATTATATAATACTTCATATAAACATTTAGACTATCATCTCATAACGCATATGATATCGACAATAAAAAAGACTAAAAACATTGTCTTTGCTAAAGTGCACGTTGTAAGGGCTGATTTACTCGATGCTGATGGTTCTCCCAAGACGAATGGACCGTTGCATTCTATCTGTAGGTGGTATACCCTGTATGAATCCTAAGAGAAAGCCAGATACGATTTTTTTTATGATGATATGATCAAATAACTCCTATGACCCTCCTTTACGATAATGCGCAACAAATGGCAGAAGATATACTGAGGGTCTACGTAGCGATAGATCCTCAGTTGGAGTCTCAGATCAGTGTGATCATTTTGATGTAACTGAACGCACTGCTGTAGAATGTTATTGATCTATTGTCACCCTCGACATTGTGTTGGCCACTTGTTTTCGATAAATGTTTCTTGTGGCAGTATAGAAGTCTCGGTAACGCATCCCTCAATGGCTCTCTAATAGTTGGAAGTTCATCTCGTACATGACTAATCGTGAGCAATAGGCACAACTGGCGCCCCACAGTTATGACACTAATGTATGATGTCGGCCCCGCCCCGCCCAGCCGTCTGAGAGACAAACCTGCTTGTTTTTGTGTTCAGAAAACTCCAACAAAGACAGGCTCTCTCTAGAAGAACATTGATTTCCCTCCATAGAGTGGTATGAGGCATGTAGATAAAACAGTAGATGACGTGAGCACGACCATTAGTAGTTCACGGAGATTAAGTGAGAACGTGAGAGATTGAGAGTTTGTAGATGGCACCGCAGCCAGACCGATATAACACAGACCAGAAGTTAACTTAGGTCCAGGTGCGTGCGCCCGATGAAACCGTCTATAACGGGTTGAAATAAAAGACGGCGCCAT
>NC_056572.1:13411009-13411137 GCF_018340385.1 Cyprinus carpio | reverse complement strand
CAGAGAGAGGTCATGTTCGGGGAAACAACATAATTGTCGATAGGCTATATTTTTCGGGGCCATAAGTTTAATGCGCAAACCTGCGTGACCATATAGCAACTATTCAGAAATGGAAATAACGAATGCAT
>NC_056572.1:13217004-13410009 GCF_018340385.1 Cyprinus carpio | reverse complement strand
AATATAATATATATTAATAATATATATATTTTAATATATATATATATAATACTAATTTTATATACATTTTAAATTTTAAATTTTTTTTATTTTTAATAATTTATATAAAATTTTAAAAACAAAAAATTAAAAAAATCTTAATTATCTTCAAAAAATTAATACAAAAAATAAAAATTTAAAAATAAAATTAAATCATACATTAATCTTAAATAATTTTTCTAAAATTATAAAAAAAAAAAAAAATAAATTTAAAAACGAATTTTTAAATATTAAAAACAAAAAAATATTTTTTAATTTCTTGGGGTTCCCGGTGAAGGATAAGTTTGGGGAGGGGCAAACGGTAAAATTGGTTATATAGGAAAATTAGGAAAAAAAAAAAATTAAACTGATTTTTAAACCCCAAACTTTTCGGAAGGTAAAAAATTGGGAGGGAACAAACTTAAAATTTTTTTGGGGGGGAAAAAAATTTATTTTTTTTGAAAAGCCCTGTATGAATTTTCTTTCCCATCTTTCTACCACTGTGTGAAGTCCACAGACAGCATGACAAATACGGCCTGTCCAATCAAAGGACTACTCCTACCTAACTCTGAAATGGCGCCCAGCCAGTGACATAACAATTAAGAGCAGATGCCGATAGGTGCAATCAATCGAAGAAGTACTCTGTTTTCTTTTTTTTTTCTGCTTTTTTTGGGTTGCAATAAATTAACGAATTCCCATAGCACCCCAACATGTGGTCGGGCCAGGTTTGAATGATAATATGTTTTACGGTCTAGGGGCACACCAACGTGTGAAATGTGTCAGCTTCCATGAAAGTAATAGTTCTATGTTGAACCTTTCCTCGTTCTCAAAGCCTAATATTATCAATTAAAATTAATAAATTATCTAGGCCTACATTTTATACAAAATTTTAAACCAACATTGTTTTTGGTGCTCTTTCATGCAGTATTGTGGATATCTTTTTATTGAGTGAACAGTTTATAGCAGCTCTCTAAGTTCAACGACAGTACAGAGCACTCATCAACAGATCATTTTTCTTTCTCTTTGCTAGAGAGCAAATCATGAAACAACATGAATGAACATCAGAAGGTACGTTGAAAGATGCAGTGCATCATACTGAAATATATCACACCTGTCTGTCTTTGCTCGATCAGCGTTTAAGCTAACCTATTATGCAAAAATCACTTTTATAAGGGTGTTTGATACACAGTTGTGTGGCCGCAAGTGTGTGAAAACAACCAGCCTATAAGGTAAAATCCACCCCTCATTATTTTATTTATTATCCGTAATAAATCATAAACCGTTCTCTCCAAACACGCGTTCCAGATTTCTCTCTATATACACATCATACTAGGGAAAGTCCCACCCATTTGTGCATTCGCATAGACAAGAAAAAGCGAGAAGCAAGCACACCAATGCTGTTTTCTTGCTGTTGCAGCTGGAAAATACAATGTCAGTCCCGATAGAGGCATTACAAGTGTTGAATTCGGGATGCACCAATGAACATAGGCGTCTCCATAGACCGCTTAGGACATGGGGGTTACATTTCATTATAAAAAAGGGAAAAGTACATATGTTTGTGCTAATCATTTTACGCTGGGACTGCCTCAATCAAATGAGGTCAAGTTCAGCGCTTGGAGTGTAGCAAAGATTGCTTCTGAAAAAGGGGTCAATACCAAGGCTTTAGTGCCCGAATGTAGTTGTTTAAAACTTTTATTAATTATCATTTTCTTTTAAACAGGTTTTAACCATTCTCTTTTAAACAGGTTTTAACCATTCTATTAAATAGACTGTGTTTACTTGAAATTATATATTTTTTTTGTATAAATTACTATGTAATTATGCCAATTTTAACACATCATCTAAACCTGTATGTTGGTCTGGCGGGTGATGCTAGGGGGCAATAGTGAGCCCGCATGGCAAAGAGCGTCATCCGAAAACTAACAATGAAATTCTATTTTTCTACCTTATTAGATTGTGTTTTAATTAATGTCTACACCTACCCCAACCCTAAACCTACCCCTTACAATAATGAAAAAATATATAATTTTTGTTGTACAGTCAACAAAATTAATGATGTATTGAAGTGCGCATGCCCATTATGCCATACTACGTATCCCTTGCTAGGCCTTAACCCAGTCACTGAAACATGATTCAAAAAAAACTGATTTCTTGCACTGTGTTTATGTGTTTTTTTACAGGTAAGATTGAGTGATGGGGCCAATCACAGTCTGTGTTTATAAATTGTTTATATGGTGAATTGTATTTGTTCGATGGTGTTTTAAATCGACAAAATTAACCGCATCAGCCATGGCTGGTAATGTGGCCGACAATTATGTCGTCAGGGCGCCGCACAGGGGATTGCGCAACCGCGGCTGAGATGCGGCCTACTAGGCTGCACGGGCGAAGGCTGCTCAAGGCATTGCGGCATGATAAAAGACTAGAAGTCGTCATCTGAGAATTACAATGCGCTCAATATTGTTTTAAAGAGAATGTGATTAATATTTGTTTATTTTTGCGTTTGTGTTTCTGTAATTCTGTCTAATGACTAATAAATTGCTGTAAAGAGAGTTTACAACAGAGTATGAGGGTCTTTCTACAGAAACGTCCACTTTTGGTTTGGCAAATGTCTGTTATTTATGTTTCTAACATTTAAACTTAGACCACATTGTACATGGCTGTGGCGACAAACCAGTTTTGTGGGTGCTTGGAATTCTTTGTAATTAATTAAAAGAAATACTACCCACATTGATGGCGCAAGAAGGTGTAGATTGTTCAAATAATACATTGTTTTTATTTTAAAATATATAAAAAATGTAACTGTAATGTGTTTTTCAATTGTAATATTTCTGTCAAGGCTAGGGACAGAAAATGGACGTTTCAGTGCACGCCACTGAGTGACGTCTGTACTTCCAGGTCAGAGAGAACCTGTCCATCAAAAGCTCACTATCCATCAGAGTAATCACGTTAAGGTCGCCCCCACGAGAGGTTTGTGTCAAAACACCAAACGAAAAACTGCGAAGCGTAGGCGCGAATCTGTGGCCAATGCATTCAGAATCCATGATTACGAAAAAACAATCTTTGAAAAAAACTTAACAAAGAATGGAAGCATATTTTGAAGAGCCTGTTAAATTTGTGCGACATTTTTTTTTTTTTTTTGTTTTTTTTTTTTGAGTTCATTTTTTTTTTTGTTTTTTTTTTTTTTTTTTTTTTTTTTTTTTTTTTTTTTTTCATTTTCACCTTGTTTTTCTTCTTTTGTACATATATTTGATAGTTTGTGAAAAAGTCACGTTCAGTTTTATAAAGTTACGTTCATTTTTTTTTTTTTTTGAAGCAAATATAATTCCATACAAAGGGGGCATAATAGGTCACCTTTAAACTGCAGAAAGACATCAATCAAACAGCTTGGGAACTACATTTACCTGATGTAATAAAAACCTACAGAAAAAACATTCAATGCTTCATGGCCTCATTCGTATATAGCTAGAAATACAAATAACTTTAGAGAAGCTTAGCAATTTTAGGCAAGCATTTATGTGTTTGTCATGTAACATATGTACTGTATTATAAATGTTTGTTATATTTCAAATGACCTTGTTATTTTGTATTGGATTTTATAGTTTAGTAGTTACTCCAGTAGGCGTCGACAATTGACAGGTTGATGGCGAGTCATGACTGATTCGTTCAACTGATTCGTTCGAACATAATGATTCATTCATCATGAAACAAGATGACAGTTATTATGAGTGAGTCACTGAGTCATTTATTCCATCCGATTCATTCAAAAAACTCATTTAGAAACGAAGCACTGACTAATTTTGTTCAGAATACCATACTGCCTTACTACTCCTACTATTTATGCAAAGACATAAAACAGCATTCTACATCTGTCACGGTGTTGTGTGGGAGAAATGCACGAATGTGAAGAAGATGAAGGTAAATTGTCTTTATAATCCACATAAGGGTAATCCACATAGGGAAACTGCATCAGGAGATCGGAGAAATAATTATCCTGAAGAATTCCTGCAGATGCTTAGCCCATGAATTGCAGACGTGGACCAAGAGGGTTTACAGCTGAGGAGGCGGCATGCCTAGCTGATGTTTTTTGTGGCATCACAACGTAAATGCAGTTTTCTGTCACTGATGTGTATATGGGGTATAGTGGGGCAAACCTATTTGATGAAGGTAGGACTTGCACAGAACTTACCATAATCCTGGGATTTTAGGTCTGATTCCCTGCTCTGATGGATTTGTTCCTTTTATTCGGTATACCTGTAATGTAGTTCTGACATGGGCACAAAGCAGCAGAATGAATGTGATGAAGAGCAAATCCATTGTTGTCTACGCCTTTTTGATTTCTGAATTGTCTGTGAACCATTGTAAAGTAAAGAAGTCTAGGAGGGAAATAAAACAACAAAAAAAATTAAAAGATCATAGTGCAGGCTAAAGAAATAAAAGAACCTGAGAAACTGTTGAATGCCGTCTGATTCCAGTCCTTGAAGATTTGAGGCAGCTGCAGAAAGAGTATACTGCAATTTCAAAATTTGGGTATTCTCAGTTGGGTTGAGGCAGCGGGAAAGGGGGTCCCCAAAAATTTATTCATGCTTCAAGGGATGATGTTTTTGTGTAATGAATGACTTGCTGTATCGTAAAACGGAAGATAAATTACAAGTGGTACTACCTGTTAGGTAGGTTGGGGAATTCCATTCCGTGGGCAGACATTGGGGAGGCGGAAGACGCATTCTAGAATTTTGTAAGCATTTTTACTGGTTGGGTATGTCTAAGGACATCACTGATTTTGTAAAGCTTGCCCTGAGTGCCAATACGTGAAATTCGCAAACCCCACAAAGCACCGTTCATTTCCTTACCAGTCATTAATATTCCTTTCAGCGGCTGGGAATGGACATTGTAGGTCCATTGGAAGTAAGACCGGCTATATATATGAAGTTTCAAATAGCAATATACACTACTATAGCCATTCAAAAGCTTGATGTAAATAATATAAATGTACCAATAAATGTAAACCTGTAACAAATGTAATAAACAATGCTGTTCTTTCAATTTATCCCCCCTAAAAAAAACCTGAAAAAAAATATCCATTCAGCTCTTTTCTACATTAATAACCCCCCCCTAATAATATTCTAATAATAGATAATAATAATATTAATAATAATAATAATAACATTTTTTTTTTTTTTTTTTTTTTTTTTGTAGAAAACTAAGATTGTTAAAAGGATTTCGAAGGATTGTGTGACTGGAGTAATGATGCAAAAAAATTCAGTTTGAAAGTGCAGCTTTGATTGTTCCTAATAAACTGTTTTAACTGCACTCACAACTGAATATTAATTTTATGTTGTGGGATAATTAAATATATTCTAACTAAACTACAAACATAAAATTTATATACATTTTCATTTTGTCCTCACATTCTTTCTTGAAACTCATCCCTCTCAGTGACACAGCTGACTGAATGGCTCATTATGCAGCTAATTATGCAGGCCTTTGTCTTCTCAGTGTGGAATTCATGATAGTTGAACGCCTACTCGCATATGACTTTTACCAACAAAAAGTGTCTTAGAAAATTTAAATCAATATATTGTTTTTCTGTAAGTGAGTAAACAAGATGATTTTCACATCATTTAGAAAAAAAAAAATTTCTAGGCTACAAGCTCCTGTTCTCAAAAAGTCCTGGGAACCAATTGTCTGTATGTGTTTTATTGCCTTTATTCAAGTGATTTAACATTTTTAGTTTTTCACTAACCACGCATAACATTGTGTTTTCCTCAAAAACACAATCATGTACATACATGCTGCTCACCATATTTTTAGAGCCTAGTTTTGTGCAGATTACAGTGAGATTTAGACTTTAGCCATTTAGATAAGTTATAAGAAACTGAAAAAAAGCACAAATTCAGGGCATGACAAAACTTCTCCAGGCCCCAAAAATACCCTTAGACTCCAGAGGGTTAAGGAATTCATTGTTTGTTCGCATGTTTATAAATTTCTATGCATTTATTTTGTTTCTTTAATATTATTGACCCCAAAACATTTTGTTTTAGTGGTGCATGTTGTCTCTTATGTGCGCATTACAAGATCAAAGAGTGATACAACAATTCGTTACTAGAGTGCACGCTAGTGATTGAATAAAACCACAACTAGACAGGAATATGGGTTAATGTTTTCTTTTTTAATTGTTTGAGTGATTGTGTATCTACCTGTGGTTTTTGCCGGGATCCATAGATTGCAGCACTTTCATTATACATTTATTTTTCATTGAGGTTTAACATGTACTGAATTGAGACCCCCTGTAATTATAAAATGTTTAAATCTGTTTTGTTTAAAGGGGGTGTGATTTTTCTATAGCTTGTATGTTAGGCAGTTGCCTTAAGCTGGACTAGAAAAGCGTGTCTCTGGTGTGGAAGGTGTGATGTGTTTCCCCTACTGAGCTAACTTCCAGGTAGAGAAACCCCCTAGAGCAAAAAGGGGCAAAGAGGTCATGAGTCAGGAGACTTGATTCCGTCCCAACACCAAAATCTTTACTCGAGAAACAAAGGTTACAAAGTACAAATAAACTAGGATAGCCAAGCTTCCATAAAAACAGAGAAATGAAAATAGACACAAGGGTCAAAAAGGGTACCATAAGGTACAGACTTAAACTGTGAAGCTGGTAACTGGAGTAGGTAGGCCTCAAGACATAAGACAGATAGCAGAGAACAAGCACCCTTATAAAGGAAAAATACACAGGTTAAGGGAATCAGGACTAAACGAGGAGAGTACTAAGCAAGATTAAGTACAATATTGCCCTCTGCAGGGGTGGAGAGCACTGGCTTGGGGTAAATATTCCATCTGGGGGCCTGAAGGGAGCATAACCAAGCAGCCTTAAGGAAGGCGTCCCCTGCAGGCTCGGGAGTGGGAACAGCAGTGTAGAGATGAGATCTTTACAGGAAGCCCCTCCCCTAGGAACAGCCCTTGACGTTCTTCTGACAGTTTTCCTTGGGCTCTGCGAAACTCTGAGATGAGTGTCCGGTCTAAAATATCTCAATGCAGGAACCCAGGACCGCTCCTCTGGGCCAAAGCCCTCCGAATCCACAAGATACTGAAACCCTGCCACGATCCTTTGAGAATCCAACACGCCTTCGAACTGGTTAAGCTGGCTGGCCATCAATGGATGTGAGGTACTGGTGGGGGTTTCCTAGATGGGGACAGAGTAGAACAAACAACAGGTTTTAAATGGTGAAACATGAACAAGTGGGATGAAATCTTCATAGGACCTGGTAAGAGGAGTCAATAAGCAACTGGATTGACTCTGGGATTGATTCTTATGAGGTCTTGAAAGGACAATATATCGAGGGGCCCGCTTGCGGGATTCCACTTGCAAAGGAAGGTATCTGGCTTGACAGCCATACTCTTTTTGTCCCCCCGAGTGAAGCATGGGTTCTACCCCTTGTGGTACGGTTTGCCTGCCTCCGCTGTTGTCGGACAGCCCTCAATATAGGCAACACGAGCTCTTTGCAGGAACGTCGGCATCGTTGGAACAGCCCTTGTGCGCAGCCTGTAACATTGACCTCTAGCTCCTGTCCAGGAAATAGAGGGAGGGGGAGGGACCATACTGACACTCAAAAGGGGACATGCCTATGGAGGAATGGTAAGGGTGTATATGTGCAAATTCAGCCCAAATAAATGAGCGCGTTCCTTGTTTGATTGGTTGTCTGCAACACAGGCCCTAAGTGTCTTTTCAATCTCTTGATTTAACCCTCTCAGTTTTGGCCATTTTGACTGGGATGTGAAACTGGAGGACGGGCTGATGGAGGGATCCAACTGAGTCTGCCAAATGCCTTCCAGAACTGGGAAGTAAACTGTGGGCCCAGATCATGAACCATATCCTGTGGAAAACCGTGGAAGCCTGAACACATGCCACATCGATAGTTCCGCAGTTTGGCTGGCTGTAGGGAGCTTGGGCAAAGGAAGGAGTTGACAAGCTTTTGAAAATCTGTCTAAGACTACTAGGATTACCATATTTTCTTGAGACTGAGGAAAGCCTGTGAATGAAGTCCATGGAAATTGTAAGACCGAGGGCATCTTGGAATGGGCAGCAGATGCAGCAGGCCACGAGGGTGGGTACCTTGGCACTTTGTTCTGTCCACAGACCAAAGAAGCGGCGACAAATTCTCGGACATCCTTCTGTAGTCCCTAGGGGCCACCAGAACTTCCTCTGGATGAGCTTGCATGTTTCCGTAGTCCCAGGGTGTCCAGAAGGGAGAGAAGCATGAGCCCATTGTAAAACCTCAGAACGTAGAGGGTTAGGAACAAAGAGACGCCCTGGAGGGCCCTTACCTGGACCTGGCTGCTTTAGTTGCGCCCTCTTAAACCTCTGGAGTCGAACAACGCGCATACGCGTTTTGGGTTATTTTCTCCCTGATAACCCCGAAAAGAACTTAAATTAACACTTTCATTTTGATCATACAGATAAAGCAATACATCATCGAATCTGTAAAGGGTCTACTAGTTTTTTTTGTATACAGACATAACACAAAACTTTGTGCACTTTATAAAATAAAGCTAACAAACAGGAGTGCTGTCTGCAGTCTTTGTCTGCGCTTATCTTCATTAACAAACACGTCATTAAAATGAACTGTAACTCAGTGAATACTCAACACAGAGACATGAGAGAGATATCTATAGAAGCCTGACATAGGTCTACTTTTAAACTAAACAAGTGCTGCCGAAAACAAATATTCCTGTGATAAAGTAATCCATATGAAAACAACGCAATGTCCCGTTTTTCATGATCCTCCCTTCATTATCTTCTAATGCGACCACACCCGACGCGCCGAGCGCGCTATTCAAATTAAGCGTAATGTTTCACTGAAGCGCGCGGCTTGGAATACGCCCACACAACAGAAGACAAGCAGCGATACTGTTTCTTCAAGTTTTTTTTAGAATGTACTGTTTGCTTCGCGATGAGAGGAATAAGAACATAATTCACCCCAAAAAGAGATGTTGTGTGGTTGAGGATTGAGATGGGGGTGGGGGGGGATTGTCCTCAGAAAAAAAAAATGAGGCACTTTATTCAGCAGAGATCATAACCTGATAAGTCTCTTTTTATTTTATTTATATACTTGTACTAGTTCTTTTTTCACATACACGTGTAAACATTTTACTAGTTAGACTGTTTCCAAAGACTTTTTCCTCCAAACTATAATTCCTGACTAAATGTACAATCAAGGTGAGATCATGAAGTTTCAATAACAATATACACTACTTTACCATTCAAAAGCTTGATGTAAATAATATACATGTACCAAATAATGTAACTGTACCAAATGTAACAAACAAAATGCTATTATTCAATTTACTCCCCCCTAACAACCTGAAAAAATATTCTCAGCTTTTTTCAACATTAATAATAATAATAATAATGATAATAATAACAATAAATGTTTTTTTTTTTTTTTTTTGTAGAAAATAAGATTGTTAAAGTGATTTCTGAAGGCATTGTGGTGACTGGAGTAATGATGCAAAAAATCAGTTTGAAAGTCAGCTTTGATTGTTCCTAATTAACTGTTTTAACTGCACTCACAAGTGAGTATTACAGATTATGTTGTGGGATAATTAAATATATTTCTAAATAAACTACAAACATAAAATTATATATACATTTATTTTGTCCTCACATTCTTTCTTGTAACTCATCATCCCTCTCAGTGACCACAGCTGACTGAATGGCTCAGTATGCAGCTCATTATGCAGGCCTTTGTCTTCTCAGGTGTTAATTCATGATAGTTGACGCGCTACTCGCATATGACTTTTACCAAAAAAAGTGTCTTAGAAAATTTAAATCAATATATTGTTTTCTGTAAGTGAGTAACCAAGATGATTTTCACATCATTTAGAAAAAAAAAAATTCTAGGCTACAAACCCCAGTTTCTCAAAAGTCCTGGGGAACCAATTTTTCTGTATGTGTTTTTATTGCCCTTAATTCAAGTGATTTAAACATTTTTTAGTTTTTTCACTACCCACCGCATAACATTTTTTTTTCCCTCAAAAACACAATCATGTACATACATGCTGTTTCACATATTATTATAGCCTAGTTTGTGCTGATTACAGTGAAGATAGACCTTAGCCATTTAGATATTTATAAGAAACTGAAAAAAGCACAAATGTCAGGGCATGACAAAACTTCTCCAGGCCCCAAAATACCCTTAGACTCCAGAGGGTTAACAGCCGTTTCAACATCCCATTGAATGGGAGCTACCATCTTAGAAGTGGGCAGAATGGTTTCTGGACAACGACTCCACTTCTGGTGGCTCAAACTGCCTCAAAAGTTCATTTGGCTTAAGATTCTTAGAACCTGGGCGATAGGAGAGAGTAAAGTTAACTGGTTGAAAAAGGGGCCCAACGGGCTTGTCGGGCATTCAGTCTCTTAGCCTCCTGGGACGCAAGTCAGATTCTTGTGGTCCGTCCAGATTAGGAATGGGTGTTTGGCCCCCTCCAGCCAGTGCCTCCACTCCTCCAAGGCCATCTTAACAGCCAGGCACCTCCCTGTTTCCAATATCATAATTCCTCTGCGTTGGTGTAAGCTGCCAAAAAAAGAAAGCACATGGGTGAAGCTTGTTATCACTCTTACTTCTCTGTGACAAGACAGCTCCTACTCCCACATCTGAGGCATCTACCTCCAACACAAAAGGCAGCTCTGAATCAGGGAGGTTTAGGATTGGGGCAGACGTAAGGGAGAGTCTCTTAGCTTGTTGAAGGCTTGATCTTCTCTCTGCAGGTCCAGGCATAAATGGCTTAGCTGACTTCCTGGTCATTTGCAGAAAGAGGCTCGGCAACATTTCTTATGAATCTCTATAAAAATTGAAGAAAAGCCCAAAAAGCGCTGTACCTGTTTTATTGAAGTTGGTGAGAGGCCAGTCCAAGACTGCTTGTATCTTGTCAGGATCCATCTGAAGGTTGCCCTTTGATACCCTGAAACCCAAGGAAGGAAATTTCTGGAACATAGAATCTCACTCTTTCCAACTTCACATAAAGTTCTATGTTTCAATAGCTGGATAGGAACCTGCCAGACATGCTGAACATGCTCTGGTTAATTGCGAGAGAATATCACAATGATTGTGTCCAGATAAACAAACACAAATGAATCTAACATTTCTCTGAGAACATCATTAATCAAGGCTTGGAAGACGGCTGGGGCATTGACTAGGCCAAATGGCATATTCTACCTGGTATTCATAATGGCCCGTTGGTGTGTTGAAGGCCATCTTCCACTCGTCTCCCTCACGGATTCTAACTAGATGGTATGCGTTTCGAAGATCAAGTTTAGTGAAGATGGTGGCCCCTTGCAGGATCTCAAAAGCAGTGGTCATAAGATGGATTTTAGGGTATCGGTTTCTTGATGGTAATCCGGTTTAAACCTCGATAGTCTATACAGGGTCGAGACCCCATCCTTCTTTTCAACAAAAAAACCCGCCCCCAGCAGGTGAGTTGGATGGACGTATGAGTCCATTTGTCCAAGGCTTCTTTAAGGTACTTGTCCATAGCCCAATCTCTCAGGGCCAGAGAGGGAGTAGAGCCTTCCACGTGGTGGGCAAGTTTCCAGGGACCAATTCGATAGAGCAGTCATAAGATATGAGGTGGTAATGTGGCAGCTTCAGCTTTACTAAAGACTTCCTGGAGCCTGCATACTCCTGGGGAAACTCGGGATACTCTGGACAATGGCTCCGCATGGGAAATTCTGGTTCCACCCAGTTGCATGGGCTCCCTCAGGGTACTGAGAGATGGAGGCATCTTAACAACCAGGCTTGCAGATTCGAGAAATCTAATCTCCTGCTGTCCTCTCCTGCTGACGTTTCCCTGAGGCGATGGTCTATGCGGATAGCCACCCTTCAATGTGGGACTCAAGGTTTTTCGTTGGCGGGTCTTGAAAGCTAACTCATTATCCTTGATCTCAGGTGACAAGGCATGGTGAAAGGTAGCCCTTAAGGCTCATTGATCCCACTCACTCTCTGTGGCAAGAGTGAGAAACTCTAAAGCAAATCTGCTGCACTCCGAGAACCTTGAGAGAGGTGGAGCAGACGGCGATCCACATCCCCCCACCGGTTGAATGGAGGAAAGACTCTTTTATCTTAAAAAAGAATTATGGGCAGTTGTTTGTAAGTGGAGTTTTTCTGCTTTGGTGATCCCACAAAGCAGTAGGCCCAGTCTAAACCCTTGCTTGTTAGAAAGGGTAAATGATGTAAAGCCATCTTACTACCCTTGGTAGGAAAGCTGCTAGGCTGAAGCTGGAAGGCCAGGGTACACTGGGTAATGAAACCTCTCCATTTGTCAGGACTACCATCAAACCTCTCTGGTGCTGGTAACTTGGGCTCTGGCGGAACAGCCAATGTGGTTCTGTTAGAAAGCTCAGAAGGAGGTTTGGGGTTCTTGGGAAAAGGAGGCTTGGGATTGTAGATTTAAAAGACGAAGGATCTCAGACAGAGCCTGGTCATGCCGCTGTATGGTTACTGCTTGATCCGAGAGAGCTGCCAAAAATACGGGGGGGTCCACATTAGAAGGTGGTCAAGCTGCTTCTGCTGGGTTTCTCTTCCATGGTTCAGTCTTGCTGTAAGGAGGTCACCTTAAGCTGGTCTAGAACCCGGGTCTCTGGTGTGATGGGTTTCCTACTGAGCTAACTCCAGGTATAGAAACCGCTAGAGCAGAAGAGTCATGAGTCCAGGAGACTTGAGTCTTCCAAACAAAAAATCTTTACTCGAGAAACCAAGGTTACAAAATACAAATAAACTAGGATAGCCAAGCTTCCATAAAACAGAGAAATGAAAATAGCACCAAGGGTTAAAAAAAAGGTACAATAAGGTACAGACTTAACTGGAGAGCTGGTGGTACTGAGTAATGTAGGCTCATATGACTGAACACAACAGCAGAGAACGAGCACCTTTATAAGGATAAAACACAGGTGAAGGGGAATCAGGACTAACGAGGAAAGTATTAAGCAAGATTAAGTACGATATTGCCACCCTGAAGGGGTGGAGAGCACTGGGCTTGGGGTAAATATGCTATCTGGAGGCCTGAAGGGAGCATAAACCAAGAAGCCTTAAGGAAGGCGTACCCCTGCAGTGTGTGTGTGTGTGTGTGTGTGTGTGTGGTGACACTCATGCTCTCTCTTTTCCTTTTGTGTGTATGTGCACACATCCTTGTCCCCTCACCACTCCAAACCATAGCTCCTTAACTTAATCCAGGAAAGGTGAACATGCTGGCATCATAACTTGGACTGAAAAGATGAATATGTAGAAATTGAGCATTTCTCCAAAAACGCATTTCTTTCTTTTTTTTTTTTTTTTTTTTTCAAAAATTATCTTTTGATCATATTTTTGATTATTGAGCTGCAGGTTTAGGCTCACTTAAGTGACTGCATTTTTTTTTTTCATTCATCGGGATTTTTATTTTTATTACAGAAAATGATTATATGTTCTGATTATTGTTGAGCTGCAGGTTTAGGCTCACTATAGTTGACTGAATTTAATTAAGAGAGAACTTAATTATTTATTTAAATTATTTTAGCCTTAATGAAAATGTGTATCTAGATGTTTCTTAAAAATAAAATATATTGTGTTCAGTGGAATCGCAATGCCTTTTTACTCAGACATTTAAAAATAACATTTTAAAGCTGTAATCGCAATGCCGAACTGTGAATATTTTTTTTATCTAAGATGATCATAACCATCAGAATCTCATACCAGCCCATGCCTAGTTTCACATACAATTTTTAAATAAATAGAAGGAAGTGTTTCCATTAGGGCCTGTTAGTAATACGAAATTAAGATGTTTTGAAATGAAATGGTTCAACCTTTTTTTTTGACAGTCTGTCATTATTAATTTTAAAAGGGTCATATGATGCTTTTTTGAAGATATTATTTTGTGTATTTGGTGTAACAGAATATGTTGATATGCTTTAATGTTCAAAATACACATTATTTTTCAAATACTGTTCATTATTGATGGTCCTCCGTATGCCCCGCCACTCTCAAACGCGCCATTTTCTACAAAGTCCCTCCTTTCTGACAAGCGCGGGTCTGCTCTGATTGGCCAACTGACCCCAGTGCATTGTGATTGGCCGAACACCACAAGCACACGGAAATATAACGTCCCTTTCCATAATCGCGAGCTTCATCTTTCAAAATAAATGTAAAGACAGTTAATAATGTCCTTAGTTTTAACCATCAGTTTCAAGCCCGAAAAGGGGAACAGAATCGCGTGGCAGACAACAGTGCCGAAGCTCATATGTGTTTGCAGTACACAAAGTCACGGACGGTTAAGACAGCTGACTCCCAACTGTTTGACCGTCTCTCTCCCTCTCTCCCTCTCTCTCTCTCTCTCTCTCACACACACCCCACACATACGATGCGCATATACTATTGGCAAAACTCCGCATTTGAACATTCGATAGCAAATACTTAAACTAATAACCAAAACATACTTAACAGTAGCTGATTCAGAAGTGCCAGATTATCGTAGCAAAGTCTGAATTACCTCCTCTCCTAGGTTCACGAAATGGTCGTCCATAAAATGCGTTGCTGTTCTGTTGTAAGTAATCTTAAAGATTCCTAAATGCATCTACTTTCAGAAGGCCAAATAAAATGCTTTTGCCTAGATACACACAACATCTCCCTGACATGGCTGCTTCAACACTAACTGTGGTTACTGAAACCACGCCTTCTTTCTTTGCGTGTACATTTGGGCGGCATTACGCAAATATTTCTACATTGTGACGCAGACATGTGGGGCGTGTTTGAATGAGCCGTTTTAGGGGGGCGTGGCAGTGTTTTAACTTTGATAAAGAATATCTCTTTTGGATTTGAGACTTTAGACTTTGCAACTTTACAGATCTTCTTTATGCACCACGAGCTTGTAACACTCCAGAGAGAAAAGAGTCATATGACCCCTTTAAAGTAATGAAATTAAACCTTTACAAATACAGTCAAAAAATAAAAGTAAAAAATAAATGTTTAAATGCAACATTTTTTTTTCTTATCTTTCTCCACACTTTCTGCCAGAGAAGAGCTGATAACAGTTATTGTAACGTGCTGCATACACAAAGATGTTCAAAATATCTAGGTGTCTAGCCTATAGTCTTGCTCATAGAACTGAAACTGGAAGTGTTTTCTTTTCAGATGACATTCTTTTTTGACAGCCTAGAATATCCATTTCAATGTCAGTTCAATAAGCCGGGTTGATACAAGAGTCACAGTCAAAGATGAAGAACCATATGCATATTCCAATGTACACTTGCCGCTGTGGTGGAAGGAACCCATGGAATTAAAAGGAATGAGATGTGAAGTGGATGATGTATAGCCCGTGTCACATCTCAAAAGGTGATGATAATTACATTTCCCACTAAGCGTTTATCATTCAACTTTAGTGGGGAAATGATTTAAGGAAATAGAATGTACTTAAGACACTTTCAAAAGTAGGTTGTGCATTATATGTAAAATAACAGTGGTGTCCCAGTTCAAGGTATTGTTTAAGCAATTGTTCAGTCTACCTACATTTAGTTTTGAAATTCAAAAACTTTCTGCAAATCGAGGCCTATTGACACTAAAGAACTAATATTCCCTTGAACACGATTTTGAATTAAAACAATGCATTTTGGTGAGAGTTTGAGAGAACTGTCAGAACATTGAGGCAAGGAAGAGGTGAGGATCTAAATGCAGCACAATTCATTAACAAAAATAAAAGAATCCAAATAAAGAAAAAACAAGGCAAGGAATCCCGACAAGTGGAACAAAAATCTAGGTTATGAAAAATAGATGTGACCTTCAGACTAACATACTATAAGGCCCCATTTACACTGCATGGTAATTTACCCAATTTTTTCCGATTTTTTCCTCTCATGTGGCACAGATCGATATGACCGGTGAACGTGTAAGCAGGAAAAAAACCGCATGGATTCCGATTTTTCTCAGATCGGATTCAGGCCTCATTCATATGTGGTAATAAATCGGATATGAATCGGATACGTGCATTTGCGTGTGCCCTGTAACAGACAAATCGGATATTCCCCAGTAAATGCGAGTCGTACGTCATTAAAAAGTGACGTCAACTTCAGGTGGACACCACCAACTGAGATCACATGACTTAATATTGGCGTGATAGAGTACGAAGGATACAACACAGTGGAGCCAATGCGGAGGTTTCATGTCTTTTAAGTCTTTGGGGCGAAGAGACGGTGCAGGCAAAAATGCAGGGTTGTTACAGAAATAAATAAGTTTGAAGACATTTCACGAGAAATGGGGAGGCACGGTTTTATAACGCTTTTTTTCTCCGCCGTACGAGACCAATGTTTTGCTGATTTTTTTTTTTGTTGACTTTTCAATATTTATGGAAAGCAAAACACTGTATAATTTTATTTGCATCTGCATCCTTGTATTTCGTGCTGTTTTACTTCCTTTTCCGAGTCAGAAAGGTCCTACGTTTGGTAGTTTCAGCAGTGTATAGTGTAAATGCAAAAAATCGGATACGGGTCACTTTTAAAAGATGATGGAAGCGGTCGTCAAAAAAAATCGAGATATAGTCAGAAAATCGGATTTTTTGGAAATCAAACCTGCAGTGTAAATGCAGTATAAGTGTGTGTTTTGTTTTTGTTGTGAACAGGCCTTTACATGTGCATTATGAAGAGTCTTCTTCACTTCTTCTTCATCATTCATCACAACAATCAGTACCGAGGCCTGTCGACCCTCACGATCAAATGGAAGCCTTTGTTTTCATTTACGACCGTTTACACAAACATCACCAAAGTTCTCCAGAGTGGATCATGTGATGAAACCCATGAAAAGGGCAAGGCTTGTTTAAATGGCATTTTGATGGGCATTTGTGTGCCCCCTTTAACCTTTCGCTGAGTTTCATTTTTTTTCTACTTTGATTAAATTTTATTTTGGCTTATATTCTCATGGCGACCTTTGCCCCGGAGCTCAAACCCCTACTGATAATGACATCATTGTTATTGTAAATTTGGAAAGCTGCTCAGACATACACATTTACTCATTCTAAAAAGCACATGTGAAACAAATGTATAAAATTTTGTCTCTGTTCTTTCACATGAAGTGATAAATTTTACTCTAAAGCTCTGTTTAGTGAGCTGCCATTGTTGTCTACATATGCAACATCACAAGGCATTATATAAACATGATTCCTAGCAGATCAAGCTCATTTTTCATTATAGAGTGGTGCAGGTATGAGGTGTCAGAACCTGGGAGAGACTAATTCACTGTTGGTTTCCTTCGAGATTGTCCTATGGGTTTTTTAAGTTTTTTTTTTTTTTTTTTTTTACAGAATTACAAAGAAAATTGCATTTTATCTTTCATTTTACAGTGTTGTTGTTTTTATTTTGCTTTGTTCTGTGCTTCTACTGCACAGACATTTCAAATCCTTTAAACTGTCCCTGCTATGCCATTTCAAATTTGTGCCTTTCATGCAGTGTATAATGTAGCTGTATGTGAATGTAAAAATTCTGTGTAAGTGGTAAAACCGAAAGTGCACAGCAATAAATATAAGTTATTGTCTCCCAAAATAAAGAATCGACTATGAATAGCCTAAACAGGTCATTAGTAATTTGAATCCCACAGGCAACATGGGGTATATGCCTATGTTCTATGTTGGTCAGCCACGAACAACTTCCCTAACTGCCCTCAAACACTGTATAGCTTATTCATGTCGAAAAGACGCTGTGTCCTATGATGTGAAATTTGTAAATTTGTTTTTATTTTCACTTCTGAAAGTTTAGGCTGCAAAAAAAAATCTGTGGTTAAAATATTTTTTCCCCACTGTACCACAGCAGTACAACCACAATCTTTTTTGTGTTTCTCGTCAATTTATTGATCTTGCAGTAATCACAAAATGCTCGCTCTTGAAAAAAGCCTCCATACTCAGTTTATTTGGACCAGCTGGCTTCACTGAATCACAACTTGTAAGTATGATAAATAATAGATGTTTATCTTTCTTTCAAGCGTTCAAAATACGAAACTATAGCAATAGGTGTACCATTTCCGACATGCACTATATGCAGTACACCAATTACAACAGACTTGGCCATCTGACCAATCAGAGCAAGTATAGGCTCACGGAAAGGAGGGTTTAAAAGATACTGAATCTTAAGCCACGTTCCAGACAAGGTCGGAAGTGGGAACATCTGAGTTTAAATATCCCCATTTCCATTACACATCAATAATGAGATGTGTGATTGCAATGTGTGACGTCACACATCACGTTATTGACATACCGACCATATGATGCTGCCATGACACAAGGAGAGCATTTCATGTTTTGAAAATGTTTCAAAATGGCAGCAACTGCATTTGTATGAAACGAGAGAGCGAGTCCGTGATACCAGGATGACATAATTAAATAACTGTACACAATTTTGAATCGAGTTTTAATATTTTATTAGCTAAACAAACGCAAAACTTCAACCAAGAAAAAATTGTTCCTGGCAAGAGTATAGGGCCAACTTCAGATACCCGGATGAGCCTGTGTTTATCAGCATTTACCGGTTTGTTATCAAGGGGTTTAACAAACATCGGAATTCGTCGACCAAGCAACTGACCAATCATATAAACAAGTGTTCCACAGAGCCATGTAATATATATATATATAGTTGCACAAGACATAAGTTAATTAACTCTGTGTTGTTTATATAAATCTGACTTCAGAGTTAAGTCCCCACGGCCTACATCAAAACCTCAAATCAAAAATGTAAAATGGATTGCTCTATTCTCTAAAGATTCTCTTCTGAAACTTAACCACTTTTTAGTTTGGTCTGTATGTAATTAGTTGCTAAATTCAAAGGCGGATGGGCTACTTTTTATGTTAAATTCACTCTGGGACGACAGGGATAAAGGACTGATTAAGAACTGTTTGAGTTGGGAAGAAACACTGGTTAGGGGAAATTTTATCTGAAATAAGATAAATGAACTAATGAACAACTAAGAATATAACATTGTGGAATACCGTATTAAATTTACTGTTGCTATTTAGTATGTGAACAAATTGGTCATTGCATTCATAAGTTCAGAATCATGTCTGATTGGTTATAATGTGCAACACTGTAAAGTGATTAGTTTATTTCCTTTATTAGACTATGCAATAATTAAATGCATTTACCAGAGATTCAGTCTTGAATTTGTAAGATCTAGCAGGTTTGATCAGAATGTGTCTTGAAGAAGTCCTGGCTGGTGTAGCTGTCTTTTATAAAGACTTTTGATGAGGTCCACACTGAGTCCTTTGCTCCGATAATGCAGTCGTCATCAGCGGAAAAATCCCTTTGTATGAATGTTGGATCGTTATTTCCCCACTCTAGCTAGAATATGACAGCTGTGCAAATTGATTTTTAAACAGCAATCACATTTTTTGTATTATTTTTTATTGTGGTATTGTAATATCCCCCGCAAAATGTGGGACAGGTGGTCACCCTAAGGAGGCCATACGTAAAAAACCCAAAATAGTATTTCAGAAACTTGACTCTTTTTTTTTTTTTTTGACTTGGGCTAGAAATCAAGAACCTAGCAAACACCCAGATCAACCATTTCACCACACAGCAACACCCTAGCAACTACCTATGACATCATAGGAACTGAAAAGCAATATTGCTAAAACACTTACAACTTAGCAACTGCATAGGAACACCCTAGCTACCCCCCCCACCACCACAACATAAGACTACCCTTATACCCTCATAGCAACATGCTAAAACCAACTCAGAATGCCCTAGCAACTGCACAGCAACACTCTAGGATAATGGTGGAGTTTTTCGCACTGTTCACATTTTTTATAAAAAAAAAAAAAAAAAAAAAATTGAGATTTGAGATAATAAAAATGTTGTGCATTTTTAGTAGCCTAGCCTAAAACTGTGATTTTAAAAAGCAAAATCTCTATCTCTCATTTAATATCTGTGAATTCAATTATAACATTACATCAAACATTTAAAATTGTAGTCTTAGCTTTATTGCATATACAATGCAGTGAACTGCAGCTCATACCTATTCATCAGAAGCAGTCATGATTGTGGCATGTGGGCCATGATGAATGCTAAAACATAATCAGAGACATTGTGTGGGCTCCCTTGCGATTTGCAACTAATTTAGGCTAATTAAAAATTACCAAAGCTCTTAAGCTGTAAATATGCCACTCGCTGCCTATGATAAGACTTTCTTTATTGGTTTTTAAGGAAGCTAACAACTGCCTCCGCAGCATTCTAAAACATGGCTACTATAGCAGTGCAATTCCATATTTCTGAATTTTGCACTGAGGTTAAAAGTTCAGCCCTTCATTCCTTACGTTGTGAAGTGTAAACAATAAACTAAATCACACATTTTATGAAAGCCCAGCGGGAAGTAGTCACACACTTTTATATAGATGATCACAGAAAAGTTTCTGACATTATGCTGGAGATATTTTGTGATCAAACCACCCACTGGTGACATTCTTCATTTACCATTTCAACCCTGGGCCGCGGATAATGTTTTCACACTCTCCTCCTGTGTCTACCTCTAGCCTGAAGTGCTGCTGTGCTTTGGGAAATCCAGAGCAGGTCAGGAGTTCATATGTGGGCTAGAGTAAAGATCTGATGACGTAAACAAACATTCCCCCATGATCCGCACCGAAAGAAAGTGCAAATACGGGTCCTGCACACTCGTTCTGGAAACACCCTCTTTCTGAATTGGACAACAGAATGAAATAAATGACATTGTGTTATCATAAAATGCATTACATATAGTCCCATACCAAGTCATCTCAGATCCGAGTTCTGGAAGAGGTTGCTTTTAAAGGAATAGTGTGGATTACTTGTGGATTATTAATCATATCATCTGACTCTAATCCCAATCTCACCCAACCAATTCACAGCATCCATTGGTGATCAAGAGAAAGTAATACAATGCTAAATTTCTCCAAATCTGATGAAGAAACAAACGCTCTTCTACATCTTGGATGGCCTGAAGGTGACCAAATTCTGTTTATTTTTAAGTGAACTATAGCTTTAACTTGGGCATCTTAATAGCTCAGCTACTTTGTAATCTGTGCAGAGATTCATTGTCCTACAGAACCCTGATGGGAAGGGCACAGCACCTCTGGCATTTTAAAGTGCTAATGCCTGTAACACGGCCCAGCGCAGCTCAGCAGATGACCCAGTGGAGAAAATGGGGGTGCTGAGACAATAATTAGCTCAAGATAAGTGTAGAGAAAACAAGACACCCTATGAAACACACAGAGTTATTATTGCCATCCTGCTGTGGAATCATATGGCACTTGAAAACATTAACACAGTAACAAACTTCATAGATTTATTCTGCTTTTGGATAACTAGTATAAGTAGTGCTTTCAAGGATTAAAACCCCTAAAATAACTGTTTTGTCATCTGTGACGAGTGGGGCGGGGCCGAGAGCCGTGGGAGCAGAGCGAGGCCGGTGGAGTAAATGATAATAAGCGACACCTGCACCACTCACCGGTCTCGAATCCCACGGAGGAGCTCCGGAAGGATAAAAAGAGGAGTAACGATAGTGAAGGACGAGAGAGGACCAGGCCTGGACTATTTATGTTGTTGTTTCATTATGTTTTATGTCCACATTTTATTATCGTTTTGTTTTATTTCAGTTTTTAGCATTAATTTCATTAATTAATTAAAATGTTTTAAAATTGTTTTAGTTGACTATAACAACCCTGAATGTAGTATAGCAAAATAAGTAAATAAATAAATAAATATTTTCTTATGCATGTGGTGTGAAACAGGACTTAAAAGATATTTTAGATCACATCATGATGAATGAAAATATCAAACGTGAAAATAAGTAGATAAATCTATTAATCACAAAGTCATTATGTCGGCAGGATGGATTATTTTTATAATTTTCTTCAACCGTTCATGGGAATTCTCACGCCAAGCTTGCTCCAAGAATCTAGTGTTAACGGTAAGTTGTAAATGATATGATTTATGGTTTGATCAGTTTGTTTGAATATGATATGAAGGCCATGAAGCTCTTGATATTTGGTTCACGCTGTCGATTTCCTCCTAAACTCTTCCTGTTCATGCTCCTGATGAGATTACACTGAACTTTACTCATTAGACATGTAAAGGGAATAATTTTTCTGAATTTGCGATTATTAATGAATCTAATTTGAACAAACAGAAGTGTTGATGGTTGAGGGTGCCTATAAAAATTCATGACACATTTCAGCGATACTGGGAAAAACAGACTGTCAAATCATGAACTATTTTAGCAGGTTTTCAGCTTCAAGTAAGCAGACCTGGACTTCAGAACAAACATTGTCAGATCTGGTTTTATGGTTCTAACTCTGAGGCCATGATATGTCCAGATTGCTTGCTTTGACATGGCACATTACCTCTACCATTTGAATTCACAATTTGACAGTGTTTGAAATATTGATTTAAATTCAATATAGGGATTCATAGTGGAGTCCAAGAGAGTGCGACCACTTTGGAAATCTGGGATTCAGAACAATATTTAAACCTGGAAATAAAGTTAAAGTTTTTGTAAATAAATGTCAGTAAATAAATATATACTGGATTATTAGTGGATTATTACAGAGCTAATGAATGAAAAAAAAAAAGAAATAAATAAAAGAAACAATAAAATAGATTATATACTATTTCTAGGTGATTAATCATATGTAAGTAAAAGAGTTTGATTCATTGTTTGACTCTTTGTACAGATTTACTTCTTATGTTGAAATTCTAGATGACTGGATCATCTCAAATGCTGGAGAACATGATCATCAGGTTTTTATCATGTAGCACCAATGCTGCTGTCAGTATTGCAAACAAATATAATAATTTTTTTTTTAAATATATATAAATAAATTGTTTTTGCAGGTCAACAGCACAGGAAGGGTTTTTATCGCTTGCACGATTTCACTATGGTTAAAATAATAATAATAGATGATAGGTTTTAAGCATATGGCCAAGTCGGCAACAGCTGGCCTGTTCCCAAGATTGGCCGACTGACCCCGATCACGAGGTTACTCAAACTGGACGTTCAGTCAAAAATCAAGCACGTCATCAGAGAGAGTGCAACATGAGCTTTGTTAGTTAAAGCTAGATAATGAATAAAAAAAGGAAAGGTGGTTTGAGAAAGCAAAAAAGGGCTCTTAAGTCCAACGCTGCCAAATGTGTAAACTTAACCAAACTCTTTTCAAAAGGTTTAAAGGGGTCATATGATGCAATTTCAAGTTTTCCTTTCTCTTTGGAGTGTTACAAGCTGTTAGTGCATAGACAAGATCCCTAAAGTCTCAAACCCAAAGAGATATTCTTTATAAAAGTTAAGACTCGTCCACGCCCTCCTAAAACGCCTCTTTTATTGTTGCTGCCATCATTTTTACGTTACTTCTGCCAGTTAGCTCCAGTGTTTTTTTTGATAGTAGACTACATTGTATTAAACAGTTGTAAGCTTAGTGTAGAACCCCCCCCCCCACATATCTTAAACATGTCATTGCTTCGTGATAATTGGTTTACAAGTGTTAGCTAGCCTGTTGCTGAATTGCATGACTGAAATGCAATCAACAGATAAGTTGGGATTTAGGGTAAACATACTGCTGTAGGCTACTTGCAATAAAGTCTAACAAGTCAAAAAACCTATATCCAATCCCTGGTAATGCTGATGTTTTAGTTTCAGTTTTAGTTAACTATAATAACCCAGAAAGCTATAGACTACTGCCTACAGAGGAGCATCATAACTGAAATAGAACCTAATAAGTAAGCGACTTGGAACACTCTGCATTGGCATATATATTCTAAGGCAGCATTTAGTGGAATTTAAACCTCAGAATTTACTGATGTCACAAAAAAAAAAAAAAAAAAAAAAAAAAAAAAACACTCAACTGATTACCAGTAAAATTCTATGCATAAACACAACTAATGTGAAAATAGATAAATACAAATACAAGTTGTCACATTTACAGAAAAATAAAAAGGCATCTTTTACTTTATTTTTTACTATGATTTAATATAGATACTTTTTGATACAGAATGAAATAATAAGCAGCTTGAAATAGCTGTTGTTCTTGAGTCCTGACATTTTGCAAAGTTTTGGCGATATTCATTAATGGTGTCCACTGTGAAAGACACATAATCCCGGTCATCAAAATCTGGCTTAAAGTGTCATCTTAAAATACAGCATAATGTCGCTTTCTACCTTTTGGTTTTGCAACTATTTTGATCTCACTGAAGATACATTTGTAAGACATCCCGATATATCATTTTAACTGCAAAAAGGTGGTTTTTTTTTGACTACAGACTCTAACCAACACTTAAAAGATTCAACCCAACATCGCTGATTAGGAATCAAATCGGATTCAAGCAAACAATCTTCTGACCCCACTTTTTAGGCAACACACATCTTTCAAATGTAGTGAAACTCATCACTTTGTTTACTGCCAAGTCAGCCCTAATCAACATAATTATCAGCCAGAAATTGCATTAGCTGATGCAAAATGTCTTCAAAATAACTGCCGTTCTATAAGGAAAGTGCCTTGCAAACATGCTGATCATTCCAGGTTCTGTTGGGCGCATTAGCCGGAAGTGTGCATGTTAAAGACGGCTGGCAGGCGGCCTAGTTTCATAGCCGCCCGCTCCCACTCCGACCCTGACAGTCAAGCCTCAGTGAGTTACATGACATTAGGGCACCACAAGGAGAAAAAAACAAGCTGCCTACAGAATGTTGCCGCCACTTTTGAGGACACACACAAGGGGAGTTCTGGGAAGGGAAGAAATGTTTGACACGGAGCTTTCTCAGGAGAATAAGTGAGTTGTTGTAACGGCTGCCAGAATACATATTCATTTTGGGGGGAACATTTTAAGGAATACAAAAACAAGAATCACAGTACACTTTGTCTTACAAACAGTCTTCTTCTGGAAAATAATCAGTGTAGGAGGGTTTTCTTGATTTGCCTAATATTCAAATTTAATGGCTTTTTCTAAAAATAAGGCAGAAGACATCTTTGACTTTTGAAGAACACTATGTAAATGTATTAATTGATTTGACTCCTATAATGAGATACAAACTGAAAGACCCAGGAAATGTACTATTAAAAACATACTGCAGTGCATACTACAAAAATGTACTATTTACCATCCATCTTTGCAATATGATCCACACTAACCCAATGACGCCTAATTTTTGCTGCAGTTCTTTGAAGACTTTAAAGGTGCAGAAATACATAATAATCATTAACTAAATTATGAAAAATGTTGATGCAAAAACTTAGACTAAGGTAAGTGAAGAACTAATAACTACTGTATATAAACACTTTTTTAAGTCTTTTTAAGTCACTATTCTAAAGTATTTTAAATTATATTTAGGCATCATACATACATATATACATACATACAAGCATGCATAAATAAACAATGCATAAACAAACACACAAGCAAACATAAATAGCAACAAGAATATAAATAAATAAATAAATAAATAAATAAATAAATAAATAAATAAATAAATTATTATTTATAAGCACCATTATATAGTATGTCTCAAAAACTCTATAGACTGAAAAAAATAAAAATAAAATAAACTACAGACAAAGTTTTTTTTTTATTTATGATGATGATGATAATGAGAAACACAAATTAAATTTAGTTTAGCAAATTCAAGATTTGAAATAATATAAAATAATAATAACAAGAAGAAGAAGACAAATTTTAAGCAATTGATCTCTAAATCTGCCCTACTGTCTTTTTTATAAATGTGTCCATTTATCGAGCAACATAGTAACTCCCCTATCAGCCTTAAAAACCCTAGATACTGCCTAGCAAAGCCTTAGTAAGACAACCCACAGCACCATACCAAGTGCAAAGCAATGCTCTAGCAACAACAACAACAACAACAACAACACACAACAACAAAAAAAGACTATTTAATGGCGTCAATGGGTCTTACAGCTATACATTGTGTTTTATATGTCTATTTTAAAGTGTAGTACTCCACAAATACATTTTAGTCCCAATCAAAAAATCAATATATGGTTCAAAGCAGCTTTACTGGTCAGCATGTGTATTTTTTTTTTTTTTATTATTATTTTGTCAGTGGCAGAATCTCAGACTTAGTTTCTTAGAATCGCTTCAGTGATGAAGACGACACATGGAGAATCTGGGACACGTTAATATATGGAGGAGATACCATCCTCTGGCTAATGACGAGAAAAAAAAAAAAAAAAAACTCCGAATGACCTCTGAGGTGGCACCACAGTCCTTATTAGCTGGCAAAGAAAGTGATGAAAGCCCTGGGAGGTGTGACATCGCCTCCTCTTTTATCTGGGAGAGGATGATAAAAGAGGAAGCAATTGAGAACTCAACTCACCTCTGCAGGGGGACAAAATAAAAAGGGCCGTGAGGGTCCATCATGTAGTACGTTTATAGATGGTAAAAAAAGACAGTTTGTGTAAGTTGATTAATGAAGTACATGGCCGTATTGTTCACATGTGCCCTGAATGTGGATCATAATTAGTGTTACAGGGACTCTGTCTCTGTTATCTACATGACATGCCTCTGTTACCTCAAGTCAGATCTTTAAGCACACTTCATGTTTAGGGAACACTTGGCCTGTTTGAATCCACCCCTACACCTCGTAAGAAATTCTTGGTAAAAAAATATCCATCCATCCATCCATCCATCCACCCACCCACCCACCAACCAATAACTAACTAACTAACTAACTAACTAAATAAAGAAATATGATATTATATACTTTTGGGCCAAAAAATGAAATGAATGCCAAACAAACAGGCAAACAAAAACAAACAAACAAACAAATTCATTTTAATTAATTGATCTCAGTAATGTATATGAACCAACCTATTCAGATGAGTCATTGATAGAGCTCCTATAAAGACACATTTCATTCATGTTTCATCCTGATAAAGCAGCTGCTTGTCTTCACAATCCTTCCAGAGATTATTGCCCCCCATCACCCCTCCCCCCCCTAGAAAGCAAGTGATCAAAGATGGAAATATGTGCAATTACAGCAAGCACAATAATTGAAGATGAATGCTGATGTTCTGCAGAGATTTCACAGTGAAAATTGCTCTGGCAATCGGCACAGATGTTTTAAATCAGAGTGCATTGGCCCATGAAACCCAACATGTCTTACACAGACAATCAAAAAGGGTTTTCCTGTCACAGATGGAGTGCGTCATTGGAATTATTGTTCTGATGGAGACGGTTATTGTTTTCATTTTGCCCATTAAGAATGATTAGGGTACAGGGTGTTATTTAAGCCTGGTTCTGTGCTTTAAGAGATGGTTTTGAATTTAAAACATGCCAGAACAGGAAAAAAAGCAGCACATTTTTTCAGATAAAATCAAAATGTTTTCATCACAGTTAAGAGGTGTAAGTCATTACATAAAGTAGGGTGTAACATGGCCCTCTATGGGTTGTTGCTTTTAAACAGTGGCAGCACAGCAATGTGATAAAAGATATAAATGCTCACAAATGCTTTTCTTAATTACAAGCCATTCTTTTCGAGAAATAGAATAGATTGTTAGCTGAACTGTATAGGCAAGCAACACAACACACAAATCTGACAATGTAACGATTCAATGTTTTCATGTGTGTTTTCATGTTTAATTTTGTGTGTTATTTGCTGTTTCTTGGTAATTATTTGTGCAATTTCTGAGTGTAAATTCTCTCTCCAGCTCTCCTCTTTCTCGTTCCTGTCTCGTTCCACCTTTCCTCTCTCTTTCCTCTTTCTCTCTCTCTCTGTCTCTCCTCCTCAGTCCTCTGGGCTCTCTCTCCTCTCTCGTCTCGATATATTCTCTCTATATATATATATATATATATATTATTTTTTTTTTCTCAGTGTAGACCAATAACCTACAGGAAAACCTGGTTGTCTATGGTTTCACACATTTAATTCTGAAGAAATGTGTGATGACATTTAACAGTTGCAATAGTGGTTAGTGAAGGACAGGTGTCTGTCAAAAATCTCTCGATTTATAAATCTCTCGCTGCCTGAACTGCAGAATACAGCCATTAGTTTTCAAAGTCAAGACTGATGACAGATTTCAACATAGCTCTGAAAGTACTGTATGGTTATTGAAGAAGTCTGCTTGAGTGAAGACATCTAAGCAGAGAGAATCGCTAAACCAACCGGAGCAGTAGTAGTATATAATTAAACACTCCCATTTCAGATGACTTCTATTTTTAATTAGTAGTGCTTGCCAAGTCAAGCATCACTACTACTATTGCTCATACTGAGGGTTAGTGATTTGAACAAACCTCCAACACCAAGTATTACATTTTGGAGGTCAATTCATCCTGCACCGTTTGTGCAACAGACAGGAATGGTTGCTCAAATTTTGCAGCTTGATGAAGAGGGGCTTGCAACAAGCCATTAAAGCGATTTTACCACTGTTAAATTTAAAGAGATTCAGATCCAATTTGAGCTGAAAAAACTTGTTGAACTATACAGCAACTATACAGACCATCCGACTGGGAAGTGATAAAATTAAAATCTCCAAAATATTCAAAAGTTAAAGGGTTACGGGGGAGTCACGTGACCTCGACCAGCGATGTGGCTGTAAGTTTTTAGGCTCGTCCTCAAATCCCCATAAAGTTAACATATTGAAGAATTCCGTGCTAAGAATCGTACTCATCTCATTGCTAATGTCGTCTAGCAAATCTGCAAAGCAAAAAGGGAATGTACAAAGTTCCCCGATTAAGAAAGACCGAAAGAAATCCTAGGCCTATCAACCCGAAGAACTCGACGATGCCATTTTAAGGGCTGTTAAACAGGCCTTGACAGAACAACAGCAGCACTTTCGATAAGGGCAGTTCAGGCGGCGGTCAAAAGAGACTGTAGATAAATTTGGTGATACCACAACTAACAGATCTGAAATGCCAAGTCAAGCAGGCGAATGAATCTGTCAGCATCTCGCACGCGACGTTGAAGAACTGGGTAAATCCTCTCAAAAGGCGAACTCCTCGATTTGATTCCCTCCACGCCACTGTACGTGCTCAAAACCAAGATATTAGAGACCACGACAGACAATTGCATCACTCTCCGCAAGATTAACGGAAGATGGAAGACAGGAACCGCCGCTCGAATTTGAGGCTAGTGGGCTTGCCCAGAATCTGAAGAGGGATCGGATCCGATTGGGTTTCTCAAGAAGTTTTTACCTTTGTGGATATCCTCCCTGGCTGGTCGTGAGATTAAAATTGAGAGAGCATATCGCCTTTACAACAGGAGGGAAACTGAAGCCTCGCGTCGGGGGGGGGGGGTGGGGGGGGGGGGGGGTCGGGGGGGGGGGGGGGGGGGGGGGGGGGGGGGGGGGGGGGGGGGGGGGGGGGGGGGGGGCACTTTTAATCTTCAAACTTTTGGATTACGGTGATCGGCAGGCAATTTTGAAAGGTGCGAGGGAGGCTTACCCTGTGAAACACAAGGAACGAATCCTATCCTTCTATCCCGACTTCAGTAACGAGACGGCGAGAAAGCGGATGGAATTCAACCAAGTTCGAAAGAAGATGATTGCCCTTGGTCTCAGGCCATTCCTCGTTTACCCCGCTGAACTCAAATTGATACATCAGGGCCAACCTCTGGTCTTCAAAACACCACAAGAAGCAGAGAAATTCCTTGACTCCAAGGAGGTTCCGGGAACTCGATTAATGAAACCTTCAGCAACAGCTTCGATGACGGGACATCAACGTAATCTCTGGGAAGATGATGCGCAGGAGATGACTGCCTAGGCTGGAAGTTATGGTACGTTTCCACTGAAAGACATTATGGGTCTAGACGCTACGAGAATTAGGTCTGGTTACTGGTGTTTATGTAAATGTATCTGTAACGCACGGGACGTCAAGTGAAGAAATCGGGGAATGGGGAAATTAAGTTAATTGCATCGCCGTCTAAAAAGAGTCACGGCTCGTGATTTTCTTTTTCTTTTTCTTCTTCAAGCCTCGGGGTCGCTATATATGACCTGGCGGCTGGTGTACATAGTTGTAACTGTCAGCACAATTGTTTGTTCACTTAAGATGTTAGATATCATACTTTTGGTCACATGGAGATGCGCTTTCAAATCCCATTCTGTATAATGTACGTTATTCTCTCGGTCTGAATGGCGGGGCTCTATATTATTAGTTGGAATGTACGCGGGCTGAATTCTCCTATTAAGCACACAAGATGCTTGGCAATTTTTACACCGTAAATCTGTATCCATAGCATTAATTCAAGAGTCCCATTTAAAATCTGTAGATGTCCATCGTTTTCAAAATAAACAATTCAAGTTGGTAGCGCACTCATGTGCTGACACAAAAACAACGGGGTGGTCTAATTTTAGTACGTAGGAAATTACAGATATCAATAGACTATACAGAGAATCTGAATGAATGGAAGATGCGTGTGCGCTCTTGTTGAAATTAATAATACTAAGATGCTTTTAGCTTCTCTGTCTATGCCCGACGAACATATTTAATCCATCAATTTTTTATCTCACTTGGAAAAAGTTTAAGCAAATTTCCTGATATACCCCTTATTATAGGAGGTGACTTCAATTCTTATCTAGACCCAGTGATGGATCGATCATCTGGAGGACAATCCTCTCACTCAATTTCATCGCTTGCATTTAAAACATTTATATTTAATTTAAACTTAGTTGATTTGTGGCGCTTTAGAAATAACAATTTGAAAGATTTCTCTTTTTATTCTGCTCGTCACCACACATATTCTAGGATCTATTATATATGTGTTTCGCCATCTCTGATTAACAGTATTCCGCATATAACGATGTTACCCATTCTCATCTCTGATCACTCCCCAATACTTTGCAATATTACTCCTTCTGCCCTTCACTCCCAAGTTTTATAGGTGGCGATTTAATGACAGTCTGTTGACAAATTCAGAGTTTATGGTACAAATTAATCAACAGATTAAGGAGTTTGTGGAGATTAACAGATCACATGTAAAAATCCACAGATATTATGGGAGACTTGTAAGTGTTTTATAAGAGGGTTTTGTATAGCTTTTTTCTTCAAAATTGAAAGTATTTAGAAACGAGGAGAATGTCGGAGATTGAACAAGAGGTGCAGACTTGTGGAGGGACAACAAAAAGTACAATTCACAGAGCAAAGAAGTAATACTATATCCGCTTTAAGGGGGGAATATAATTCTTTGTCTTTGCACAAAGCTGAGTTCATCGTGCATAGAACCAGACTAAAATATTATTTTCAGGGAGACAGACCTTCTCAGTTGTTGGCGTGGAAGCTGAAACAAAATGCACGCAAAATGGTCAATAAATTCCATAAAAAATAATAAGGGTGATATTGTAACAGAGCCCAAACAAATTAATCAGGTATTTTATGATTTTTATAAGAGTTTATACACTTCTGATAATCCTGTAGATTTGCATAAATGCAAAACCTTTCTTAATAGCATTACTTTACTGAAATTGCAATTGGCAGATATAGATTTTTTGGAGGACTCCCTAACACTGGAGGAGTTAAAGATGGCAGCAAAATCTCTTCAAAAAGGGAAATCCCCGGGCTCAGATGGAATTCCCCCTGAGCTCTATCTGGCCTTGTGGGACACAGTAGGGTATTAATATTAGATTCTATAAACTATGCTCTAGAACATAAAACATTTCATAGGGATCAAAAGACTGCTCTTATATCATTACTGTTAAAAGATGGAAAAAGATCCCATGGAATGCTCCAGCTATCGCCCCATTATCACTGATATGTGGAGATATTAAATTATACGCTAAAGCTCTTGCGCTAAGATTTGATAAGGTAATGGATAAAATTAATTCATTTTGATCAAACAGGCTTTATTAGGGGTCGTTTGGCAGCAGACAACGTCCGCAGATTGTTTCACATTTTGGAGAGGGCAGAATTGTTTACTGAAGACTGGGCTGTGCTCTCTTTGGATGGCAGAAAAGGCCTTTGACAGGCTGGAGTGGCCATACCTGTGGGCAGTAATGAAACATTTTGGGGTTTTGGTCCAAGTTTTTTATCTATGATACAAATTCTATACGAAACTCCCCTGGCCTCTGTTATCACAGGCACATGTCAGTCCTCATCTTTTCCATTGCAGAGGGGCACACGACAAGGCTGCCCTCTCTCACCGTTATTATTTGCGTTATCATTAGAACCCCCTTGCTCAAGCCATAAGAGAGCACAAATCCATATATCCCATTGTTGTTCATGGCTTCAACATTCTATATCACTTTATGCAGACGACATTCTTTTGTTCCTCTCCAACGTCAAAATATCAATCTCGCACGTGTTAGCCCTGTTCAATGAACTTCAGAATTTAGCAGGTTACAAAATAAATTGGCATAAATCCACACTACTCCCTCTAAATTCACCTGCCACTAATGTTCAAATATCCTCCCTCTATTTCCTGTAAGCAATGTTATCTCCTATTTAGGAATCAAAAAATATACGCAAAGTTATCAGAGATTACTCACAAAAATTATAGGGAAATCTCTCAAAAGGTTGACAGAAGATTACAGCGATGGAATACTCTCCCACTTTCTTTACAAGGAAGAATTTCTATCGTTAAGATGAACATTCTTCCCGCGTCTCAATTTTTTATTTTTCATGATTCCAATTTCTCCTCCACCTAAGTTTCTTGAGCAAATCCAATCTTTGATCTCCAAATTTATATGGAACAATAAACGAGCTAGAATTAAGTCTTTTCTACTTTGCAGCGTCCTAAATTGATGGGAGGGTTGTCTCTCCCTAACTTAAAATTTTATTACTGGGCATTTCAACTAAGAGCTTTAAAGGTCTGGATGGACGATAATTGCAAGGTGCCTTGGAAATCCATAGAGCACTGGCACAGGCACAGCCTAATAGGCTTCAAGACCTTCCATACACCGATTTAAAAGGCAAGAAATTTAAAGTTAAATTTGGCACTATAATTGCTTATTGTTTGACAGTATGGAAAAAAGCAGAGAAACTGTTTGAAACAGTACCTAAATTTCATAAACTCTCCCTTTATGGAATAACACTAATATATTGACAGGAAAGAAACCTTTCACATGCCCACTTTGGGCCGCTAAGGGAGTTTGTACGCTGGGAGACATCTATAGCAAAGATGGTTTATATTCATTTAATAATCTACAGACTTTGTTTGACATACCTGGTTCTTCTTTTTTTCTTTATTTTGAGACTGAGACCAGCCATGAAGGCTTACGGAGTTCCATGGAACACACATTACTACCTTCGCATCCACTGGCAGGATTGTTTGATCCTGGAAAAGAGTCTAGAGGCCTGGTTTCACAAATTTATAACTCCCTTTTAAAAACACAGTGTAAACGTTTGACCAATTGAGGTAGTGTGGGAAAAAGGACTTAGAGCAGGCTGGACTTCGGCCTGATTGGCTCACGGTATGGTCAAATATCAGTGAAACATCTCGAAATTGGAGTCACCAACTTATTCATTTTAAAACTATCCATAGAGCCTATGCGACGCCATATAGACGATACAGAATGGGATTAATATCTGATCCTAACTGCACTATATGTCAAAGATCTGTAACTGGTACAATGTATCACATGTTTTGGGAATGTTCAGTAATTAATCATTTTTGGACTCAAGTTGGTCGGGACTTAGAAGAACTGATTGACCGTAAGAATCACTCCGGATCCTTGCCTGTGCTTGCTGAAGTGATGTCTCTTCTTGGAACCTTGGCACAGTGGACAAAAGGATGGATTTTTTTTCGGGTTTCACTGCTGCAAAGAAATCAATAATCACACTTTGGTGGGACACTAAGGCAGACATCTCAAGACTGTGGTTACTAAATATGCAACAAATAGTTACGATGGAATGCTCCTTAGCTAGATTAAATAAGCTAATCCAAGAATGGTACAGGCCGGGCAAAGAGCTGTAAAATCTATCGGTGACCTGTTCGTTAGGTAGTGAGATGTAGATGTATCTCCTTAGAATTGTGAAGTATCCATATCTAGGGTATTACTATGTCATCTAAAGTACTTATCTTCTATGTAAGTAGTGCTGACAGAATTGGTTTCTTATCTCTGTTTTGTTTAGTTTTGATGATTTTTATAATTTTTTTGTTTGTTTGTTTTGTTTTGTTTGTATATGTGTGTTTGTCTTTGAAAATGTAATAAAAAGTAAAAAAAAAAAAAAAAAAAGTTAAAGGGTTACTCCACCCCAAAAATCAAAAATTTTGTCATTTAATCACTTACCCCCAATGTTGTTCCAAACCCGTAAAAGCTTAGTTCGTCTTCGGAACACAATTAAAAATATTGTATGATGAAAATCGTGACGCTTGAGACTGTCCCATAGACTGCCAAGTAAGTAACAGTGTCAAGGTCCAGAAAAGTATGAAAAGGATCATCAGAGTAGTCCATCTGCCATCAGTGATTCAACCGTAACGTTATGAAGCGATGAGAATATTATTGTACACGACGAAGAAAACAAAAATAATGACTTTTTTCAAAATTTTCAATTCATCTCCCTTGTCTCTCTCAAAATCAGCGTAGCACCATTTGGGAATTCCATTTTGGGGAGATGGCGTACACTCTTCTGTGTCAGCCGCGCTGCACCGATGCGCTGTTTGCTTCCAAACCAAAACGTAAATACATGTAAAAAACTTATCCTTGTGGAGTGGCTGATACACTTTACGGGTTTGGAATGACATGGGGGTAAGTGATAATGACAAAATTTTCATTTTGGGATGGAGTATATCCTTTAATCAACAATTTTAAAACAATCAATTTTAGGCGTATTATTATTATTATTTTTCTTCAGGTTAAGCATTAAAAAATAGTTTTAAAACCCATGGCCTCCCATGAAACAGTCTATTTATATTAATTATTATCTGGAATTAATATTTTATCTGCTGAAATAATGCCGGTTCATTCAATGCACTCCGAAGCACTGCTCTTGTTTTCTTCAGAAAAAATGTAAATTCTACTAAGTATGTAACCAAGAAAATATACAAAGATGTGTTTAAATAGCTACTCCAAAAGTCAAGTATAATATATGTGTTAGGTTAATCTGGGGGCTCTTCATTTTAATAATGGACAAGCAGTTCCTTATCTCCACAATGCCTTGAGTATATTACTACCATGTCATTCTGGCACATCTCCCAGGAGTGTCCTGGCTTGGCAAAGTGCATATTGCATACTTAATTTATGAGCATATTTTATAATATTCACATCTAAGCCTCAAATATAAACTAATTTTTTCAGTCATACTGTATGTAGACCACTCTCTGTTCATTTTCAATATAAAAAACTGATGCAACATCATTGATAATTTCTCTGCATGCAGGCATCAATAGCAGCAGAGACTACCCATCTTGACTTATTTATTCAAACACAAAAGGTATGCCTTTTTTATTTGGGAATGCAAAAATGAAACAATAACTTGACACCACTAAAAATGTGATGTGCACTTAGTGAGTTTATGTGACAACAATGAAGCATACTACATTTTGAAGTGTTCATCAATGCATAATGCATTGGGTACAATGTGGCTAAAGATGCCAAATATTAGTTTTTCACCATGAACATGGACATTTGGCTGATTATTGATGCAGTCAAGGGCAGCAAGTTGATTTTGCACAATTTTGATCTAATATTTAATTTAATTTTTTTTTTTTTTTTTTTTTTTTTTTTTTTAGATTTTACCCAAAACAAAACGATAATCAAAATAAAACTATCAAAAATATTTTAAGACAAAGATCTTCAAAGATTTTCACGTGTGATTCAGTGTAATTAAATAGACAATTTTTTTTAATAACTGAAGAATATCGAATATATTTCAATTTGTTGACATGTGTCATGGGTGGGTGTTGTAGGAAGTGCACAACGAAGGACTACAGAGAGAGAGAGAGAGAGAGAGAGAGAGAGAGAGAGAGAGAGAGAGAGATGAGAGAGAGAGAAAATCTGGACTGCAGGCTGGCCATTTCAGTACCCGGATCCTTCTTCTACGCAGCCATGATGTTGTAATTGATTCAGTATGTGGTCTGGCATTGTCATGTTGGAAAATGCAAGGTCTTCCCTGAAAGAGACGATATCTGGATGGGGGCATATGTTGTTCTAGAAATTATATATACCTTTCAGCATTGATGGTGCCTTTCCAGATGTGTAAGCCTGCCCATGCCGTACGCACTCATGCAACCCCATACCATCAGGAGATGCAGGCTTCTGAACTGAGTGTCTGATAACAACTTGGGTTTGTCCTTGTCCCCTTTAGTCTGGATGACATGGTGTCCCAGTTTTCCAAAAAGAACTTCAAAATGTTGATTCGTCTGACCACAGAACAGTTTTCCACTTTGCCACACAGTCCATTTTAAAATGAGCCTTGGGTCCAGAAGAAAAAACACCTGCGCTTCTGGATCATGTTTTTGATAATGCTTCTTTAGCTTCTATAGAGTTTTAGCCAGCAACGGGCGAAAAGGCAACGGTGGATTGTGATCACCGTCAATGTTTTCTGGAAGTATTCCTGAGCCCATGTTGTGATTTCCATTACAGTAGCATTCCTGTATGTGATGCACTGCCGTCTAAGGGGCCGAAGATCATGGGCATCCAGTATGTTATTCCGGCCTTGACCCTTACACAGAGATTGTTCCAGATTCTCTGAATCTTTAGATGATATTATGCACTGTAGATGACGATAACTTCAAACTCTTCAATTTTTCTCCTGAGAAACTCCTTTCTGATATTGCTCCACTATTTTTCGCTGCAGCATGGGGGAATTGGTGATCCTCTGCCCATCTTGACTTCTGAGAGACACTGCAACTCTGAGAGGCTCTTTTTATACCCAATCATGTTGCCAGTTGACCTAATAAGTTGCAAATTGGTTCGTCCAGCTGTTCCTTATATGTACATTTAACTTTTCCGGCCTCTTATTGCTACCTGTCCCAACTTTTTTGGAATGTGTAGCTCTCATGAAATCCAAAATGAGCAAATATTGGGGCATGACATTTCAAAATGTCTCACTTTCAACATTTGATATGTTTATCTATATTCTATTGTGAATAAAATATAAGTTTATGAGATTTGTAAATTATTCCATTCCTTTTTTACTCACAATTTGTACATTGTCCCAACTTTTTTGGAATCGGGTTTGTAAAACAAAACAGAACAGACACATAACATGAAATTCAGTGCTTTATGGAATGTATTAAATTGTTGTAAAAATGATATGCTCAGTACATAAAATCATAAAATGTTTTTCCATGACATAATCTCATCAAATTAATGTAATCATTTTCAACTTCATTTAGGTTATATGAGATTCTACCAAAATCATAATCAATTAAATATAAAAGATTTAAAAAAATATCACATTTGCATTTTAAAAAAAAGATATTATAAAATGATAATATTATCTTAAAGAGCAGGTCATATGGGTTTTTGAAAAATATCTCTTTTGCAGTTTATAATGTAGCTATCCTTAAATGAAAACAATCTGCAAAGTTGTTAATAAAAAAGTGCATGATAAATAAAGATATTGTCTCTCAAAAGAGAGAGTCGGTTCTGAATCGTCTTAACGAGTCGACATGTTTTCGAATCTTTTGCCTGTTACCGGTATACGTCACTGGGTAACACATTTTCATAATCCCTGCCTGCCGCGGAATTCGAACACTCTGACCTGCCCACAAACAGTTCCACTAGTTAATTCAATTCAGTTCAATTCAAGTTTATTTGTATAGCACATATAATTTATAAATAGACCATTAATCTGAACTTTATAGAAATTTGCGTATCTACAATATTTAGTAGTAGCTTATCAGTGATGACTATCAGTTTATGTGGATACGGCAGAAATGTTCAGAAAAATCAATTAAAGATGTAAACAAACAGACAATTAACACTATTAACAGCAATTATGCAATAAAACTTATAGCAAAATGTGGTAGTTCTGTATGTTGTTTCAGGGTTAGCATCATCTGAGGTCCTCTGAGGGGTTGGCATCATCTCTTCTCAGGTGTTCTGGATCCAGACTAATAGCATACCTGCTGTTCCAGCCAAGTAAAATTAATTAGTTTAACCCAAGCTAAAGAATAACAATGCGCATTTGATCAGATATAACTGCAGTCCAAAATTATGAGATGCATTATTTGAATGCTTGGCCAAAGATATGTGTTTTTAATCTAGATTTAAACAGATAAAGTGTGTCTGAACACAGAACATTATCATGGAAGCCTATTCCAGAGTTTGGGAGCCAAATGCGAAAAAGCTCTGCCTCCTTTAGTGGACTTTGCTATCCTAGGTACTACCAAAAGTCCAGCGTTTTGTGACGTTAGGGAGCGTGATAGATTGTAGCGTGGTAAAAGACTAGTTAGGTACGCAGGAGCTAAACCATTAAGGACCTTATAAGTACGTAATAATATATTGTAACTGATACGGAACTTAATAGGTAGCCAGTGCAAAGACTGTACTATTGGGGTAATATGATCATATTTTCTTGACCTGGTAAGGACCTGTAGCCCCACTAATATAACAGATTTTTAACTGTAGAGGAAGTAACAGTACATACATCTGTCCAGCTGCAAATTGTAATCTACGAGATTCTGTGTAATGTTTTTTGGTCCAATAAATAATATCTCTCTTATCTGAATTTAATAGAAAAAAAAAATTGGTCATCCAATCTTTTACATTTTTAACACACTCTGTTAGCTTAGATAATTTAGAAGTTTCATCTGGTCTTGTTGAGATATAAAGTTGAGTATCATCAGCATAACAGTGGAAACTAATCCCGTATTTTCTAATAATATTACCAAGGGGCAACATGTATATTGAAAATAGCAGAGGACCTATGACAGATCCTTGTGGCACTCCATATTTTACTGGTGATAAATGAGATGACTCCCCATTTAAATAAACAAAGTGGTAGCGATCCGACAGGTAGGATCTAAACCATCTTAAAGCTTGCCCTTGAATACCTGTTTAGTTTTGTAATCGATCTATGAGTATGTCGTGATCTATGGTGTCAACCGCAGCACTAAGATCAAGTAAAACTAACAAAGAGATGCAGCCTTGGTCTGACGCAAGAAGCAAGTCATTTGTAATTTAACAAGTGCAGTTTCTGTTCTATGATGGGGCCTGAAACCCGTCTGAAATTCTTCATAGAGATATTTTTTTGCAGGATGGAGCACAATTGAGCAGACACAACATTTTCTAAAATGTTGGACATAAATGGAAGATTTGAAATGGGTCTGTAATTTGCCAGTTCACTAGGATCTAGTTGTGGTTTCTTAATAAGAGGCTTAATAAGCGCCAGCTGGAATGGTTTTGGGATGTGACCTAAAGATAACGACGAGTTAATAATATTGAGAAGCGGTTTTCTTCTGCTACAGGTAACAACAACTCTTTCAGTAATTTAGTGGGTACAGGATCTGATAAACATTTTGTGTTGGTTTAGATGCAGTGATAAGTTTTTTTAGCTCTTCCTGTCCTATAGTTGTAAAGCACTGCAGTTTATCTTTGGGTGCGATGGATAAAACTGTAGTATTAGACGCTGTAGAATCTTCATTTGTTATTCTATTTCTGATGTTGTCTATTTTATCAGTGAAAAGAAAAGAAATTCATAAAGTCATTACTATTTAAACTATGAGGGAATATTTAGATCGGGTGGCGTCTGGTTATTGTTAATCTAGCCACTGTGCTAAATAAAAACCTTGGATTGTTTTGGTTATTGTCTATGAGTTCGTGGATATGACAGATTTTAGAGCCTGTCTATAGCTGGACATACTGTTTTCCACACACATTCTAAAAACTTCCAAGTTAGTTTTTCTCCATTTGTGCTAAGCTTACGAGTTTTTCTTTCTTGAGAGATTGGGTATTACTGATGTACCATGGCACAGTAGGTTTTTTCTCTTAATCTTTTTCAATTTGACGGGACAACAGCTTCTAATGTATTTGAGAAGATAGTGCCCATGTTGCCAGTCATTTCGTCTAGTCATGTGTATTTATGGGTACATAGAGCAGTTGAGATAAATCAGGCAGGTTATTTGTGAATCTGTCTTTAGTTGGCTGGAACAATAGTTCTGCCCGGACGATAAAGCAAAATGTCAGCCCGGGAGGTTTACAGCGCCTCCGCTCTTTCAGCTGGGCCTGCCTCTCCTCCAGGATCCGAATCTGTCTCTCTACGGGCCTCCAGCTCGAGCTGCACCGAATGCAGCTCGAACGTGTCATCACCCGCACTCAAAGGTAGACATTAGCTGTTTGTCATTTTGGTTAATCATCTCTGTGTACTTAAGTTTCTCTTGGTTTGCTCTTCATGGTTAGTTTGTGCTTGTGGTCATACACACTGGTGTGCCTGTCTGCTTATTGTTATTATTTTTATCTGTCTTTCAGTCAGTCAGTGTGGACTCAGTACACTATTGGAGTAGTGAAAAGCACATTTTTCTTTAAAGTGTGCTTTTGCTTCTACAGAGGAATGTAGTTCGAGGACAGCATATCCGTTGTACCCTAACATTTCACATACTATCTAAAGAAAAAAAGGTTTCTATGCCAGACATCACCATGAATACCCTGCGACACCTTTGGCAGCACTGGCGACACTCAACAGCTCTGCTGTGCTGAGTGTTGACATCAGCTGAACTAGGGTCAATCCATGATGGACTCGTCCCTGTCATAATGTCCCGCTCTGAAAGAAGTGGACTAATCACCGGAGCAGGGCTCAGGGCTTTGAGAGGGGAACAGTGGGAATTCACTAAAGCCCTATTTGGCTAAAGACTAAATCTGTGGTTCTCATCATCACTACTGTCAGACAGCCCTGGAGGATGCCCCTTGTGACTAACCGCTCTATGTGCACACCTGGAGCAATGCCGATCAGCCTCATGGCCACAAGCTAGGAAGCACTGACAAATGATCACTTGCATTTTCTTTTAAATGGGAACACTAGGTGGAACTGAAAATTGATATTTTTCACATCAAACCACATATTGTAACAGGCCGTTTTCCTCCTGCCAGGTTAGAATAACTATGAAAAAAAATAATAAAAAAATAAAATAAAAGCACTGAATAGCGAACCACACGTGTTGATTACCACAAAATAGTAATAAAAAAGTACTGGTCTTATAATGGTCCCATAATTTGAAAAAAATAAATACAATTAATAAAAAAATAAAACAATATCAATGCATTGTGCACACTGCCTAAATAGAATATACATTTGTATCAATTTATAAAATAAGTAATCTGCTCTATTCTCTGGCATTGTATGTTTTCAATATGGGCTGCATCATAATGTTATCCTAGTGTAATGACTTGCCCCATAGACTTTCACTGTAAATACATAGTTATAAAATACGAATTTAATGTGTTTAAATATGCACAAGTCTAAAATATTTCTTTGAAAATCAACATCATGTCACAGATGTACAATAACACTGCTTTAACAACAAACAGGAGCAATTGGCTCATAACAATTAAAAGAACAATGTGCCTGAAAAGTCTCGATTATTTCCTTCATTTTTATTGAAAATAAATGCCTTTCCGATGCGATATGAGATCTGAAAAGGAAGAATAAATAAAAAAAAGTTTGCCAAAAGGTGGATTTGAACTCGGGTCGATCGCATCAAAACAAGCAGGGTTCCTCAAATCTTGCCCTGGAGGGCCAATCTGCTGCAGCGTTTAGCTCCAACCCTGACCAAACTCACCTACCTGTGATTTTCTATAATTATCCTGAAGACATCGATTAGGATGCTCAGGTGTGTTTGATTAGGGTTAGAGCTAAACTCTGCAGGAAAGTGGATCTTGTGGGCCAGATTTGAGGATCCCTGATGAACTACAGCACATGCTTTATCATCTATACCAGTGTTCCCAATCCTGGTCCTGGAGAATCCCCAACACTGCACATTTTTGGTGTCTCTTATCTGACACATACATTTGAGGTCTTGGAGTCTTCACTAAAGAGCCGATGAGTTGAATCAGGTGTGTTTGAATAGGGAGACATCTAAAATGTGTTGGGGTTCTCCAGGACCAGGATTGGGAACCACTGATCTATACCAAATTTTCAAACATTTACAAAGGCAAACTCTGTCCACAGTTATCGGCTGGTAAACCCTCCTTAGATGGCCACCAGAGGTCCCTGTGTCTGTTTGTTGAGCACATGGCTTATTGTTGTTTGTTGTTTTTGCATGTGCTCTACTGTCTATCTGTGTGAACCCCACCCCTTTTTGTGATCTCAGTATTGTTGTCAGTTACTCCACCTGTGTTGTCCCTCATTATCCTCTCATTTGTCTCCCTATTTATTCTCCTGGTGACTGCAGTCTTGTGCTGTTACGGGTTATTTTATGTCTGAGTATTTGTCGTTTGTGTGATACGTTTACCGTTTCTGTGCCCTGGCCTGCCTGCCTATTTTTCCCCCTTGGGGTAGTTTTTATTAGTTTTGTTTTGTTTTACTATTAATAAAGAGCCAAGACTTCCTGCTTTTGAGTCCCCGCTTCTTCCACTCACCCGTCCCGTGACACACTCCTGCTATTAATAAAGTCAAATTCTAAAAAAAGTCATACAAATAATAAAAAAAACAATAAACAATAATTAACTACAATAAACATAAATAAATAAAACCAACAAAAAAAAAAAGTTTCACAGGTTTATGAACGTACCTGAAAGGGATATACAGGCTTCATCTTGGGCATTTTTACTTTTTCTTTGTGCTGGACTGCTGTTTTTTTTTTTTTTTTTTTTTTGGGCGTATAGTCATCCACTCATTATGATCATCTGCAGTCAGCCACAAAACATTGAGGTGAGGGTGGGCGCAGGCACCGTGAGGGAATGGCATGCTACATGTGCTTAGCCTACTGACTACGGCGCTAAGGTAAATTGCATTTTTTATAGCTTACTATGTATATATATATATATATATATATATATATATATTTGTATTTATGTATATGCATATGCTAATATTAATATAGAAAGAAAGTTTGTTTTTTTAGCCCCCTGGGAGTTGGTTCCCTATGCAAACTGCGTATTCTGCCTATATGGAGCCGCGCTACTGCACATCACTGAACAATATTAAACTTGATCCAAGTTGCTTCCTTGAAAGCATGACTCTCATGTTAATAATTATATCATGAATTATGGCACTGAAGTGGTGAAGCTTTCATAAATGAGCACTTCAATGCCTATAGTGAACGCAAACAGGTGTGCATTTGCATTCAGTGCTCTTCACATTAAGCACTTAAAAGACACATCTTTTGCAAACTGATCGCATTGAAAAATAAAACAGTTCACAGTGTTGCATTAGAAAGGAGTTCTTTGCACTCCTTGTTGTATTTCACCCATTTTAATCTTTACACAGCAGGAAGTCATATACTGGCATATGATAATACAAATGAGGTTGTGAGGAAGACTGTGAATCCCCTGGAGGATGGCGTTTATGTTATAACCAGTGGTTAATTGCTGATTCTGAGCTTCACAGACGACTATCATGACCGCACGGGCCTTAAATAATATCACGACCTCCAAATAGCATCATTTTCCAGCTTATAATTTTATAATAAGCAAGTTGTTACCTTACCCCGTGATGTGGAGCCATCACGGAAGTGGGATTCGAATACTAACGACTCGTTTCAGCTGGTCAGAGTTGATCTTTTATTTTAATCTAAACCTAATCCTTAAGCGAATCGTTGGAAAATAGGTGATATTAAAAGGGTGGCTATTATGCTTTTTTACTTTTTTAACTTTAGTTAGTCTGTAATGTTGCTGGTTGAGCATAAAAAAGATCTGCAACTTTACAAAGCTCAAAGTCCAATTCAAAATGAGATATTTTATTTAACAGAAATCACTTTTCAAAAACTACAATGAATGACTCATTTGGACTACAAAACACATGTTTCCGGGATTTGTTGATATCACAAATATCGACGAATGGGACGAGACCTGGTTGAGCTGCACTAGAGAAGGCAAATAGTGTTATTATCAATATGTCAGAGACACGCTAGCTTTCCCAAGGCAGACAAACTTAGAGGGTTGACAATCATCCGGGTTCAAACTGTGCTCAAATTGATCTGATTTTGACGCAATATTTACACTGAAGCTCGCAGCAGGTGGCTTTGGTAAGGGGGCACTGACATTTCTGACAGGCACCGAGGGGTGCTGCCAATCACAACACACCGGGCCCAGCTAACCACTCACTGCACATTTTGGTATTTAATTTGATATCAAATTAATAAATAATGTGTTTTTCGAAACAACCTAGCATGAGAGCCTGTTCTAGTACACCCCCAAAACAAAAAGTCAAGACTTTGTTAAAGAGCATAATATGACCCCCTTTAAATGCATATTTTCCCAAAACATTATTAGGAACCTTAAAAATGGCATAATATGGGGCACTTAAAAAAGTTCTAATCTTTAACAATCATTGCTAAAATAATTATGTGAGTTGATAATGGTGCCCCATGTTGTGGAAGATGTAAACGAAGGAAGTCTCCTTACATGCATATCTTAATGGGTGGCATATGATTTGGCCAGTTATAATAAGTACACTGGACAGCTTACACAGTCTGCTGTCTCAGTCGATTTACTTTAACTACAATCAATCCACTAAAAAATTGTGTCTTAAACCAGAATTGTACCTAATCCTTTGTGTTTGGCCAACATGAATCCAAATCCTAAATGAATCCTAAAACATTTTTTTCTTTTGACATCTAAAACTGGACAGTGGATTGCAGTCTCTAGCATTTGCTTGAATGTTGAATGTTAAAACTGTAGGATTTTGATTTTTTTTTTAGAAAGACGTTTCTAATGTTGTTATGTTAGAGATTCAGATGAGTTTCTGTTATGTTTGAGTTTTTGTGCTGAGTTCAAGTTCATATGTGTAGTGATGGAAAGAGTGAATCTTTTTACTTGAGACTTTGAATCTTCTTCAACCAAATAAACAAATCTTTATTCAAGCAAGAAGGCAATGGTTGTTCATTTCAGCTATAAAAGTGTTAAAATGTTATATTTCAATAGCCAAATTCTCCAAACATGCCCACATTTGCTATTTTTAAGCATATTTCAAATTCATTAAATATGCTGTATTGCTAAAAGTTCACAATCTATTTAAATTAACTACTAACTTAAAGAGATTACACTGACTTAAGTCTATTTTATTGGGGTTTACTTAATTCTGTTAAATTAAGTATGTTCAAACCATCATTAGGATGAACAGTCATCTTAATCTGGATGTAGAAACCTAAATTAATAATGGAAAAGTTTTCTTTAATGTTAATTAGTTTCATCGAACAAATTAGTTTTAAGTGAGGTAAAATTACAGTACTATAACAGAACATAAGAACATAAGAAGAAGAAAAAAAATAGCTTTAGGTGATGACATTAGCTCTTTTTAAGATAAATCACAGTTTTCTACTTTTTACAATGTAGGTAGTTCTGAATGTTTTCTATTGTGTCATGGTGTTTCTAGTTCATGAAGTATTATGAGTGGTTTCTATGTCATAGTCATTGTATCTTATTTTTATTTTTATTTTATATAATTAAAATAAGAGCCAAAAATAGCCCACCCTTAAACTCTTAACTGTCACCCCCCCCCCCTCTTTGAACATAGACATGAAAGTACACTATTCAAACTTAAATTGTTATAATTCATAAACACTTTTGAATACAGTTTTGAATCTTTTTAAAGAAGACAATCTGCAGATTATTGCAGAAGTGAAATCATAAAAAAAAATAAAAAAAAAAAATGAAAGCATAAAAAGTTATAGAAGTTTAAATTGACAAAATAACTAAATACTGAATCTTAAGACTCAGACCTTTCCAACTATATGCATTTTGTCAAGATTATGAAAAGTTTTGATTCTAAAAGACCGTAATATATTTGTAATATGACACCCCCCACTAAGGGGGAGGAGCCCGCTAAAAGATTTTAAAGTACGATTTCCATGGTAACCCAGTGTTCCATTTCAAAATGGTTTTCATAGGATGAATTTGTAAGTTTTAAGCTTTCAAATGATATATAATTTATGATGATTACTTAAACATGTTATAGGGAAAAAGGAAGCGAAGAAGATTTTTTTGTGACAAAGGTCAGAACTGCTGTTATGATGTAGATTTTTGAGGTGCACTCTTCTCATGAATTAATCTATTACTGTTCCTGTATAATTTGTAACAACAAAAAGTGGTCAAATATCTATTAAGGAGTCTTAGACATTTCCAACGATATGTAGTTTGTCATAATAAGATTAGGATTTAATTGTAATATATTGAAGTAAACTTAGGTGTCCCGTATTCGGGACGGTGACAGTTAAAGTCTCTTTTGTTGTTCCTGATTCCAAAATATGTGTGTGGCCCCAGTCTTTGCAGTGTGAACCTGTTTTCTTGTCCGGCTGACAAAAGTTGTGGTAGAAAAGTAATAGCACAACTCTTTTTAACAAGCCACACCATGTCTGCAGTCACTGTTCCAAAGAAGAAGAGCAAGCAAGCAACCCTAATATTCCTGAATTCACTTTGTAAAATACAATAATGACATCTGAATCAGTCTAACTGAACATGCAAAGCACAATCTTGCCCTACAGTCATGACCAGTCAGTAATTATTTGAGCTAATGCATGCATTAATAATGCCGCATCAATGGACACTCGTGTCCCACCCAATCCTCGCTTTTTCCCCGGCAGTTTTAGAGACAGTAATCTTGAGGAAGGCGCCTGGCCACACTGCCCTCCGGATTGCATTGCCTCAATTAGCCACACTGAAGTAGTTTTTTTTTTTTTTTTTCATTGCCCAAATGAAGGAGAGCATTTCCATACCACGAACACAATGTCCTGTGGTGCGCTTTGTTAGACCGGCTATCATAATGGGAGATTATCAGGGAATGAACTAGCTTACCTTCAGCAATCTGCATTCAGAACGGTGTCTTGGCAATTTGCTCACTGCTAATTCATGCTAATGAACGCTCTGAAGAGACGCAAGCAAACAGGGAAATTCAGTTCCGACAACTTCCAGTGGTGTTGAATATGAATGCCGATCCAAATGTGGCTTCTTTGAAGAATATGGTGGCGAGAATACTTGGCGAAACGGGTGAAATAGTTGTAGCATTCATTTAATAATATTTTGTGAGGTTTATGCTTAAAACAGAAAAACAGTTAAAAACAGGGAAAAAAAAAAAAAAGGCCTTGACCCTGTGGTTATAAAAAATAAACCTAATTCAGGTACAGTATTTTTTCTCTGAAAAAGGAGTGTGTCATAATTCACTCGGGGAGCAAGGAACGAGGATTTCTTCAAAACCACAGTCTTTAATAATCCAGTCACACAGGGACCGTAGGAGACACAGGAACACATGGATAGATGTTTAAGAACTGACAAACACAAACTGAAAGGACTGGGGCTTTTAAACACAGGATAATTGGGGAAGAATAAGAACCTAAATGGATCAAATTTACAATCAACATGAGGAAGAAACTGTGTCACAGGGAGCAAAAACACGCACAAGACAGGTCCCCATAACCCCTGACAGAGTGTAGTATCGTTTTATACCATTTATTTATTTATTCAAACAAAAATTTATTCAACAATTTATCTGCTTTTATGCATGTTTTAATATTTTTTACTGGAAAACATGGATTATTTATATATATATATATATATATATATATATATAATATACATATATATATATATATTGATATATATATATATATATATACTAATATTATAGATATGTATATTATATATATATATATATATTGTCATTACTGCACATATGGACACCCGTTTCTGCCATGGGGTAAAATAATAAATAAAAAAAGGTAATTGTAAATTTTAGCTCACAACTCTCTTAATGCTGAGAAAAAAGTTAGAATTTTAAGAATTAAACCCAGAATTGTGATACAGTCACAGTCTGAGTTTATATTTTGCAATTCTGACCATTTTCATTTCAGAATTTTGACTTTTTATCTCACAATCATAGTTACAATTTTCTCCACAATTATGAGTTCATATCTAACACTTGTGACTTTTCTTCTCATAATTGCAAGAAAGAAAACCAAAGTTGTGAGATTAAAAAGTAGAAAGTCCTTTTTTTTTTTTTTTTTCACCTGTGGCAGAAATATTGCTTCAACATTTATGTTCTTGTTCTGTAAACATGCTCTAGTCCAGGGATCTCCAACCCTGCTCCTGGAGAGCTACCATCCTGTAGACTTCAGTTCCAACCCACTTGTCTGTACATTATCAAGTAGCCCCTGAACACCTTGATTAGCTGGTTCAGGTGTGTTTGATTGGGGTGGAGCTGAAATCTGCAGGACGTAGCTCTCCAGGAGCAGGGTTAGAGACCCCTGCTTTTAGTCAGATGTCTTTTTGAAGATTTTCAGCGTTTTTCAGTGTCCCTCAAAATGAGCACTATGTTTTTAAAACACTTTGCTGTTTAAGTTCACAAACAATACTCTTTCTAGATGCATGAAAAAAAAAAAACTTGTTTCTTTAAAACATGTCCTGTGTGAACTGCCACTATTAATTATTATTATTATTATTTTTTTTTTTTTACTTACGTTCTGAAACTTTCAGTTTTCCTTATTTTTCTCATTGTTTCCTTATTTTCATCAACACAATATAACTTATATAAAATAATAAATAAATAATAATATAAATTTCTTTAAAAGTCAAGTTGAAATTGTCTTGTCAACTTGGAAATTGGGTAGTGGATTTCTACTTCCCAGCATGCTCTGCATATGACTGGAGATGGAAAGTAAATTTGAAATTAAATTATAATGTTTTTTTTTTTTTTTTTAATTATTATTATTATTATTATTACTATTATTTTTTTATTATTGAAGGGAAATACTTGCTAGTCTGTTATGTTTGCAAACAGTTATGTAAATGTATTAATTAATTAATTAATTTTTATTTATTTATTTTGTTGAGCCAACATATTTTTAGAGGAGATTTCTGATTAACCATTGTAGATAATTAATAAGAAGAATAACAAAGTGCAATAAATGCAAAAAACTGTGCGATGATCATGCTGAATTTCTGGCACTGTCAGAAAATGACCGTCTTTGAAGTGAAAGTGGAAAAGTGAAAGTGACATGACATACAGCCAAGTATGGTGACCCCATACTCGGAATTCATCCTCTGCATTTAACTCATCCACTAAGTGCACCACACACAGCAGGGAACACACACACACACACCACACCGTGACCACACACACCCGCCGAGCAGTGGGCAGACATTTATGCTGCGGCACCCGGGAGCATTGTTGGGGGGTTCAGTACCTTGCTCAAGGGCACCTCAGTCATGGTATTGAGGGGTGGAGAGAGCACTGTACATTCACTCCCCCCACCTACAATTCCTGCCGGCCTGAGACTCGAACTTGCAACCTTTGGATTGCAATTCCAACTCTCTAACCATTAGGCCACGACTCCCCTGTCCCACTGTACGACATAGGAGCCACCATTTAGGAGCCATGATCACAGAAATCGCCACAGTTGTTTCCACAATGCCATCTTTCATCTGGGACAGCCAAAAACCATGCAGGCTCCTAGTCTTGCGTAGCCAGACCTTCAGACTGACACCGAAAGGCCTGGAATCCATGGCAGCTTTCATTGGCCAAGGACCCACCCATGAGGCCATTTGACCGACATGTCAAATAACCAGTCACAGTTAGTTTCATTCAGCGTCACGTTTCGGGGTGTAGAAATGTCACCACAATAACAGACCGGTGTAAAACTCTCGAACGTATTATAAAGATTCTATGCCACAAACTTTAATACTTCACAATGCTTTTGAGAAATCCAGCATTTAATTGATCCTGATAAGCTCTCGTCTTCACAGTTGTAATCACGAATGCTTTCTTCTTTTGTGAGGGAGTTTTTGGCACCACGCATCTTTGTTTCTAGGTCAGAACGCTAAAGAACGCGACACACATATCTCCTGGAAATGTATAATTTGAACAATCCGATGATGACTTCGAAACACCTGAAGTGCCGTATGCATCAGATGTTCAGCCAACAGTCCGTGGGCGTGACGTCTGGGGCTGAGACTACCAGGATCCCAACAGAGTGTGTGAGAGAGGAGGGGCGCAGAAACAGCTAGGTCTGGCGGCGTGTGATGAGGCACACCTGAAGTGAATGGACCCTCGTCACCACTGCCATTAAATGCAGAGCGTGCCTCCACACTAGATACCGGTCTCTTCCCCAGTACATGCATGCCGGTGTCCTCGTGGAATCAGAAAGGGAGTGTGGAGGGATTCTCTTACTGCCAGTGAAGCAAGCTGCCGGACCCCAGTCCGGAATGGAGACACGCCCTTGACACCACCGACGGGCTAGGATGCCAGGCCGTTATTCCCCTCAAGCACTGTAGGCAAGGGAAGATGAGCCACTGTGAACAAACCGCTGCCCCTCACGCCCTGGACTACAGAGAGCAGCGTGTGTGGCCGCCAGACTCCACCCCTTACTTGAACCCCTCCTTTCCAAACACTGCCCTCCTTCACAATTCCCTGGCACAATGAGGACACCAGATCCCCTGTTTATTTTGAACACTCCTTCCCCTTTGGACACTTTATTCCCTGTTTTGGCCATTTTATGTTTATTTTCTGTTAAATAAAAGCCTATCCAAGGCCTAACGCAACACCCACTGTGTCTGTCGTTTGCTCCTCCTGCCACACAGCATTACGGACTGCATTTGTACAGCTAAAAACTAGGGGGATGGCATAGACATTTGACGATAACTCTAAATCTACTTATAGTGACTGTGAGAAAAGTATTTGAGTATCCAAAGTATTGCACAGAAAACAGGCACATAAATCATACCACAAACGACTAAAAAAAAAGACATCTCAGTTTTTTTTATTTATTTATTTTTTATTCACAGAGAGCACATATCCCAGAATGCACCAGTGCAGAAGTTAAAGTTACAGGACTCTCAGCGGTATTCATTACCGTGGCCTGCCGTAGGGACATGCTTCCCATGTGCTCAGCCATCTGCAAATTCCCATGGCTACTTGATGACAGAAGTTTTAAAAAAATCCTCAAAATATTAGCACACAATCCCACATGGATTTTCACTATACACTTTCTTGGTTGTCGTTAGTTTTCATTATTGAGATTAGACTTCTTTTGCTTAACAGATGTCATGTAATACCATGGCCCCGAAAAGGTATCTGAAACTTCAGTCACACTTATACTCTACATGTGGAAATGTACAGTATAAGAGTAGCTAAACTATGTACAACTGTACTAGGTACATGGAAAAATGTAATTGCATTAGTAAATGAAATATCAACTAAGTGTCATTTACAGAAAGAAAGAACCGTTTTTCAGGCAATTGGACATCACTACTGTACAGATCTATCGCAGATAAAATATGATACACTTTTAACTTATAATTATTTTAATAACATTTAGAAAACATAAAAAAAAACATGGACACTTTAGTTACACTTACTATAGAAATGTGTGAATGTCAGTGCATTAGAAAACAAAATATATCAAACTAAGTGACTGAACAAATCTGTTGCAGATGAATATTATATTAACATATATTAATTTATAATTAGTTTAATAGCATTTAACAAAGATTTAATAAAATTTAACGAAGAATTTGCAACACATCACACCAACTACGTCTTCAAGAATTGTTACCACCTCTCAACAATGATCTTCTAAAAAAAAAAAAATTATTGCATGTTAATGATTGTTCTAATTATTCTGTATTTTCATTTGTTGTACTGTATGTAATTTGACCATTTCATATAAATTAAATGTTCAATTATAATGATTGTTCTAATCTGTCATATATAAGGGGATAAAATAATCGCAGTTGATCCGTGATACGTACGGACCAGGCCCCACAGTTCGGCACGCATGTGATTTGCAGATTAATTTGCCAATTTACAAGTTCAAGCGATTTTAAAACCACAACAAGAAGTAGCGAAAGAGAACTCGCGTGCTGTTTTTGGGTGTGCACAGCAGCCGCACACACCTGAAGTGCGCACAAGCACAGTTAAAGATGTGTTTCAGACAGTGATAGAATACAGAGTCCTATTTCACGTCTCCTTGCATTTGAGATACATACACGTAAAATTATGTAAAAAAAAAGAATAGAAAAAAAAATCACTTCTCTGCATGTTCATTCTCTCTCTCTAAAAAAAATTCTTGCTTATCTGAAAAATCATCCGATCCATGATTCAAAACCCATGATCTGTTGAACCGTTATATATTATAAATATATTATACTTATAATTTAAAGGGACATGGGTTGCAAAATTCACTTTTACTTGGTGTTTGAACTTAAATGTGTGTGTTGGCAGTGTGTGTACACAAACCACCCTATAATGATAAAAATCCACCCAGTACAGGTGCTGGTCATATAATTAGAATATCATCAAAAAGTTTATTTTATTAATTCCATTAAAAAAAGTGAAACTTGTATATTATATTCATTCATTACACACAGACTGATATATTTCAAATGTTTATTTCTTTTATTTCGTTTATTTTTTAACTGATGAAAATCCCAAATTCAGTATCTCAGAAAAATTAGATATATAACTTAAGACCAATACAAAGAAAGGATTTTAAAAAATCTTGGCCAACTCTAAAAAGTATAAAAATGAAAAAGTATGAGCACGAACAGCACTCATATACTTAGTTGGGGCTCCTTTTGCCTGAATTACTGCAGCAATGCGGAGTGGCATGGAGTCTATCAGTCTGTGCCACTGCTCAGGTGTTATGAGAGCCCAGGTTGCTCTGATATTGCCTTCAGCTCTTCTGCATTCTTGGGGTCTGGCATATCGCATCTTCCTCTTCACAATACCCCACAGATTTTCTATGGGGTTTAAGGTCAGGGAGTTTGCTGGCCAATTATGAACAGGGACACCATGGTCCTTAAACCAAGGTACTGGAAGCTTTGGCACTGTGTGCTGGTGCCAAGTCCTGTTGGAAAATAAAATCTGCATTCTCCATAAAGTTGGTCAGCAGCAGGAAGCATCAAGTGCTATAAAACTTCCTGGTATACGGCGTTGACCTTGGGACATCAGAAAACACAGTGGACCAACACCAGCAGATGACATGGCACCGCAAACCATCACTGACTGTGGGAAACTTTACACTTGGACCTCAGCAACGTGGATTGTGTGGCCTCTCCTCTCTTCCTCTAGACTCTGGGACCCTGATATCCAAAGGAAATGCAAAATTTACTTTCATCAGAGCACATAACTTTGGACTACTCAGCAGCAGTCCAGTCCATTTTGAAGCGAGACGCTTCTGACGCTGTCTGTTGTTCAAGAGTGGCTTGACACAAGGAATCCGACAGCTGAAATCCATGTCTTGCATACGTCTTTGTGTAGTGGTTCTTGAAGCACTTACTCCAGCTGCAGTCCACTCTTTTTGTGAATCCTCCCCCATATTTTTGAATGTGTTTTGTTTCACAATCCTCTCCAGGGTGCGGTTATAACTACTAATTTTACACTTTCCTCAGCCACAACTTATAATCCCCTTCCCCTTTCTGTTAATGTGCTTGGACACAGAGCTCTGTGAACAGCCAGGCTCTTTTTGCAATGACCTTTTGTGTCTTGCCCCTCCTTGTACAAGGTTGTCAATTGTCGTCTTTTTGGACAACTGTCAATTCAGCAGTCTTCCCCATGATTCTGTAGCCTACAGAAACTAGACTGAGAGACCATTTAAAGGCTTTGCAAGTGTTTTTGAGTTAATTAACTGATTAGAGTGTGGCACCAGGTTGTCTTCAATATTGGACCTTTTCACAATATTCTAATTTTCTAAGATACTGAATTTGGGATTTTCCTTAGTTGTCAGTTATAATCATCAAAATTAAAAGAAATAAACATTTGAAATATATCAGTCTGTGTGTAATGAATAAATATAATACACAAGTTTCACTCCAATAATTTTTTATCATACTCATTTTTTATTTTACTTTTTTTTTTTTACTGTATTATTACAATACATTTCTTATTTTGTTTCCTATTTTTAATTCAGAATATCACAGTAATTTAAATATAATCAGAAATCACAATATAATCATAACAGTTAATACTATTTAATAGTCAGTTTGAATTGATCAAAAACAGTATGAATGTGGAATGAAAACTCAAGTGGAAAATTTCTGAAATAGTTACCAAATTAAGTTTCGAGTTGGTTATTGTAAAAAAAAAAAAAAAAAAAAAACAAAACATTAGTTATTATTATTATTATTATTATATTATTATTATTATTATTATTATATTATGTATTCAGATGCATGATTCATTCTTTCTAAATATAGGTATCTGTAAGTAATCTGGTGAAAATTCCAGCATTTTTATATTGCAGTATATATTACAAAAAAAATATGAAAAAAAATATTTTAAAAATTTTCTCTTTATACCACAGAGACACACACACTCAAAATCTCTCTTACATTTTATATGTGATATTACAATGTCTTCTTACTGCCAAGTGTTTAATCATAAGCAATAATAGCAGACTCCATTATCTTAAAGGATGATATGCCATAGTTGTACATCATTAACAGGCAGAGTTGAAGTAAACGAACATAAGGCTGAGGCTTTGGCTAAGCTGTAATTTGCATGCTGTAGGTCTCGTCTCAGCATTAGCAATGAACTGTCTTTCTGAATTACACTGTGCATTCGCTGAGATCACTTGTATTCCTGAATACAAACAATTCCATCCCTCTCAGCTCTATAATTGAGAACAGGCCACAGCGTCTTACACTCCATCTCTCACACAAAGGCCTGCGCTGCTGAACTCATGTAGTGTTTTCCTGTCAGTTTTCTCTTAGCTGAATTTATGTTTATTTTATGTTTATTTTTTTAGTAGGTATAAACTAAAAATGAGGAAACTAAAATTTTCAAGAAAACTGTGAACAATGCATGTCTGTGTGCAAAACTCAGTGCCACATGCATGTTGCCAAACATTTCTATTATTTTATGTTTGCAGTTTCTTAGTTCCTTCTGAGTGACTGCTAGGGCAGTTTTCTATGGGTTTTGTTCTGGACAGTGTTAGATTAGTATTATTTAGGTTCCGACCCTCGCGCCTAAATGGAACACTAAAGAGAGGGGACATAGGGGTGGAGCATGGATGGTGAGGGGATGGGCTGGCAGGAAGGCTAGCAGATGACCAGGAGGGAGGAATCAAGGAGGTATCATGGAAGAACCATGGCAGATTAGACAGAGGGAGGAGCCAGGATGGAGAAAAGAGGGACCTAGGGCTGCATGATTAAGCGAATGCAATTGTCATGCATATCTTGTCAGTAAAGCGGTTCTGTAAATCAGTAGTAAATCTCCATCACATGCTTTCAGATGGAGCAGCTCACTGACAAGCTAGCCGTAGTTCACTGATTTGTAGTTCAAAATTGCATTCATAATTGCAGACGATATATCACGCGATAATAAAATCGAAAATCGTTCTGCGATTATAAAAGCTGTCTGCATAGCTTCTCAGTGAACTATGGCTCTGTGTAGTAAATGCTGTTCCATCTAAAAGCACGTGAAACATGACATTTACTGACATGTTTTTACTTCAAACTGACTTCATAACGTCAGCCGAGTGTTTGAAATAAATCCTTCTGTGAGATGATGTGGCTTCATACACAGAATAAGGCACCCAATATATTTCATAGTATTCTAAGTAGTGTTAAAGGATATTTCGATTAGCACTGCATTAATACAAACTCAGATAAACCATATATTGTTGTAGTCATGTGTTTATTAGTCAAGTTGAATCAATGAAAGCAGTTAAAGTTTATTAATCAATAACCAATAAAAGCATTTAAATCTTCTGTTTATTCAGTAACCGCTATAAGTATTTCCTGGATTTCTTCTGCGGGGTATATTTGGAGTTTCAGCGTGAGAGCGCCCTCCGGCCCGCAGATGGAGATTTACTACTGATCACTGTGCTTCACTAAAAGATAGACATGACAATTGCAGCTTCTGCCTAATCGTGAGTTATCACCTTTGCAATTAAATTTTGATGAATCATGCAGCCCTAGATGGACCAGGGCAGACCAGATGGAGGGAGGAGCCAGGATGGAGAAAAGAAGGACCAGGGCGGACCAGACGAAGGGAGGAGCCAGGATGGAGACAGATGTTACTTGGAGCAGGAAGAGCCAGGTGGGACCCCAGACCACAGCCAACATGACAGTCCATGGTGGAGCCGATGGATGGAGGAGCCATGGTGGAGGAAGAGCTGATAACTCCAAGGGGCCGACTGACAGCGGCGGAGCAGGTGGGAGAGAAGTCCAAGTTGGAGACGGAGAGCCGAGGTGAAGGGGAGGATCCAGAGGGCCAAGGCGGAGCAGATGGCTCATGTGACCGAGGCATAGGCGGGGATCCGGAAGGCCGTGGTGGAGCCGGAGTGAAAGAGGACCAAGGTGGAGCTGGAGGGAGGGAGGGAGGGACCAACGGAGCCAGTGGGATGGTTCAACGTGGGGCAGCCGGAGGAGTGGAGCTAAGAGCCATGGTGGAGCCGCTGGCTCAGCGGGCCGAGGCAGAGACAAGGGATCTTCCTACCACAACACCAATGGAAAATGTAGCTGTTGTAATGAGCTACTTCCAGGAAAGTCTCTTCTTAAAAAGTTCAATTAACAAAAATGTTTATATTAGTCGTAGTAAACATTAAAGGGCGTAACCTCTTCTATGTCACCTGCGCTGTGCCGATGCGCTGTTTTCTTTCAAACTAAAGCGTAAATATACATAAAAAAAATGTATCCTTGTGGCGCCGCTGACACATAAGAGTGTACGCCGCCTGTGTACTGCTCAGATTTGCCAAAATGGTGCTATGCTGATTTGGAGATACACAGAGGAGAGGAATTGTCGAACAAAGTTATTTTTGTTTTCTTCGTCTACAAAAAGCATTGTCGTCGTTTTTAACATTACGGATGAAACAATGATGGCAGAGGGACTATTCTAACGATGATTTTCATACTTTTCTGGACCTTGACACTGTTACTTACTTGGCAGTCTATGGGAAAGTCTCAAGCCTACCGGTTTTCATCCAAAATATCTTAAATTGTGTTCCGAAGATGAACAAATCTTTTACGGGTTTGGAACGACATGGGGGTAAGTGAATAATGCAAAAACTTTCATTTTGCGATGGAGTATCCCTTTAATAACCCTGGTTCTGAATGGTTACCAGGTGTAGGGTTTCCTGTCCCAAACATATTTTGAGTAACAAAAGGGCCATTTGGCATTCCTGAAGGCACAGAAGTGCTGATCGATCAAGGCATGTAGGCCAACATGTGTATACATCGGGGGTCTGCTAATTGTCACACCTTTTGCACAGTGGGTGAAGCTGTAATCTGCTGATTGGTCAGTTTGAATGTCTCACATTTGGTTTTTAGTCACATGGTCAAGGAAGGGATAAAAGAAGGACTGTAACTGTTGCTCTGTCTCTTTCTCTTTGCTGTCTCTCTTTTCTTTGCTGGAGTTATCTTCTCTGGGCTCTGCCCTCTCTCCATATTTTTTCTCCCCCTCTCTCAGATAATATTTTACATACATGTTGGGTACAATTAACTATATGTTTTAGCATCCTTCATCTATTTTGTAACCAATTCAAGATGTAACCATAACAAAATATTGTTATTAAACCATTTAAATGATAAATTATGTGCTAACTAGTCTTGATTCAATATTAACTTTGAAGTGCTGCCTATTGCAATACAATATAGTCACTTAATAGCAACTCTCTCCCACATATTTAGCTTTTCTAACTGCTCTTATTTCCGTCGTTGGTATAAGTGGCAGTGGGTGGTAATAGACAAGAAATGTACAGTTTTATACCATCGTGCTCATAACGTTTTCTTTAGTCATTTGGCAATCCTACAGCCTGAACCACTGTAGGGAGACCACCCTTACACAGGTGTCTATTTCTACTATGTTTAAAGGGTTGATGGGACGTTGTTTGAGTGTTTTGGGTGGTTGTTACTGCAGATCATCAAAACATTCCCAGTTTTTTTTTTTTTTTTTTTTTTGTCTGCTAATTTGCTTGATTAATAAATGGCTAAACCTCAAACCCTTTTGCCATTGAACCCGGGTTCAACTGCACGGACAGTAAACTTTCACAAACAACTTGAATGACAACTCTAGAGAACAATCGACTCTTTCTTTATGCCGATATGCCTCAAGTGTTCTTGCCACTAATAAAGCTTTGCTCACCAGTGCAGGGAAATGCTAGTATGAGCAAGGTCTTTTAACCATATGGATGCATGTTAAAGAAGCCCTCAGAAGACCTCGACCCAGTCGCTCACTGCTACTTTGTGTGCACAAGCTTTCCATGCCAAGCGACCGGACAACAGCTTCACTTCCAGTCTCTAAAGTCCACTGGCACTTTCCACAAAAAGACCAAAACGGACAATGAAGTTAATCTCTAACTGCTCTTTTTCTTTTTCCACAAATGATCAGTATTATTATATATATATATATATATATATATATTATATATATATATATAAATATAATATATATATATATGTGTGTGTGTGTGTGTGTGTGTGTGTGTGTGTGTGTGTGTGTGTGTGTGTGTGTGTGTGTGTGATGGTTGTATTTTAATATTTTAGAACATTTTAATGAGAGATTGAAATGTACTAATTACAAACAGCTTGCTTTTGTACTGGGTCTGAACGATGTGGGGTTACAATTTTTGGTAACACTTTAGAATAGGGAACATTTTTTAATTACAACTTTGCCTCAATAAATTCCTAATTTGCTGCTTATTAATGGTTAGTAAGGTAGTTTTTAAGTTTAGATATTGGGTAGAACTTGGGAAGTAGAATAAGGTCATGTAGAATAAGGCATTAATATGTGCTTAATTACTACAAATAAATGGCTAATATTCTCGTAATAATCATGCTCATAAGCAACTAATGAAGAGACCCTAAAATAATTTTACACTAAATAAACAACTGAAACTTATTTTAAATTTATTTGTATATATAAACAGTGTTCCTTTTGATTTCATGTCAACTTTAACACTCATCCAGGCACTTTTAGTAGTTTTGTTCAATTCACCCTGAACATTAATTAAAGGTTACAATGCACTAGCAAGTTTTTTCAGTACATATCATGGTGTGGCAATACATATCATTGGACCGGGAGGTTTCGGTGAGCCCACAGCCAATTTCGCTGATAATGCATATTGGTCATTAAAACAGAGCCACCTTTTGGAAAGCTTCATGTCTCCATTTAAGGGAAGTGTGGAGTTCTTTTATGTAGTGAGGACAGGCTGTAAAGCACAGAATACACACAGTGTAGTCTGCTTACAAGGACCTGGTAAGAACAGAAAGGGCTGTAACTCTCTCATAGTGATGGAAAAATATAATTTTTGTTTTTAGATGTGCTTTTTTTTGTACTGTTTCCTGACCACTGTGAGGTTTTTCACTGCACCCATATGAGATCTTTATGACTCAGATGTTACTCTTTCACAGCTCAGGTACTTAACAGATGTTCATTTTTGCTATCAGCTTTGTCTCAGATCCTTAGAAGAGGTAAAAAATAGTTGCAAGGAATCAGTAGTTTTTATACAGTAATAGTATATGAATTGAATGTGGAGCAGCTCAGATCAGTTGATTTTAATGATAAATATTATCATTATAGAAATATCTTTTCAAGGTCTATGACTTTTGATTGCAGACTTTGGTATTTTGGCAAATCTGAGCACAGTTTGATACATGGTTGAGATTTTTCTTTTCCTTCAGGCTAGTTTCTTTCTTTCAAGCATATAATAAAAGCTAGAAATTATGCTCCTTCTGAAAGATTGGCAGAATTCATTTCTTAAAATAATTCCTTTTCCTGAGTGTTTGCTTCTCGGATGGACACTTGTAATTTCTGTCAAATGCCCGTCAGGGAAAGCTTTGGGTGTGGACTGGTGGTTAACAGATGTAATTTCAGTGCTCTGCTCTACAGCCAATTTTATTCAGACAATTTTTTGACTGACTGTGTAGTCAATTTGCATGCACACACTTAGAAACGTAAAGTTAAAAAATGCCACTGGTGTTGCAATAGCCTGTGCAATACTAAAAATCCCCTGTCAACATGCAGCACAGCTTGAGAAGGTTTGAAAGGATCAAAGTGATGTGACCTTTTTCTTATTTTCAATATGAAAACTAAACAGTGTGTATAAGAATGATGTGTGTGCATACAACATTAAACTACTCCACAGGAATCAGTTTTGAATAATTATGATTTTTGTAATCTCTTCTGTACTCCAAGGCTGCATTTATTTGATTAAAAAATACAGGAAAAAAAAAATAATAATACACATAATTGCAATTTAAATAACTGTTTTCTGTTCAAATATATATTGTAAAATCTAATTAATTCCTGTTATGCAAAGCTGAATTTTCAGCATCATTACTCTATTCTTCAGTGTCACTTAATCTTCCAGAAATCATTCTAATATGGTGATTTGCTGCTTAAGAAACACTGATTTTTATCAATGTTGAAAATTCAGATTCACATTAAAGGAATAAATTACATTTTAATTATATTCACATAGAAAGCAGTTATTTTAAATAATAATCATTTTTTACAGTACTACTATTTATACTGTATTTTTGATCAAATAAATGTAACCTTGGTGAGCAAAAGAGATTTCTTTTAAATAAAGTAATTATTTAAACCTTTTGATTATTTGTAATTCGCAAAGTCAAGTTTAGGGGATATTTTAAGAATCAAACCCATATGTGTAGTCCAAATTAAATGTACAGTATAGAGTATTCATTTTAATAGTTGGGGGGAGTTTTGTCTATGATGCATTAGAAAGATTCAAGCAATAATGGCATCAGCAAAATATGGTCACATAAGATGCTCTTTTAACAAAAACGGATGTTGAAAATAACTAACCCGAGATTAGCATTCAGACTGGGTACATGTCATTAAGTGTGCACATGAACTTGACTGTTTTTTGGTCCCCAGTGACATGTTATTTTCTGCTTGACTTGGGCTCATCAACAGAAGCAGAACACTCCCTTTTCATTTAATGTCTCAGAGTAATTTATTATGTCTTAATGAGATGAGAAATACTCATTACTTTCATCTTTACCTGAATTTTTATTTTTATTTTCCATGTGTGTGACCCGTGTTTCATAGACCATATTTTTTATTTGTTATACCTGTAATCAAATGATTGGATCATTGCTCTATCTGCTCTAAAATATGCAAATGAAAGCCTGCTGCTTGGTGAAGTAATTTACTATAGAAGAGTGTGAAATAAAATTAGACAGACATAATATTTCATGCACCTTTGCTCCTCAGGTGAATTAAGCTTATTTAGATGTTTTTACTGGAAAACGAGACAATAATGATGGGATGTTTGTAGTCTGCAGCTTTGGTTTCTGTGCAGAGCTCATGCTATAATGTGATAAAACCTTGCATTGTTAGTATAGTGTCATAATTTGACTGGAGAGCAGAAATTAGCAGAGAAAGGTGTCCTCTCACTCCTATTTTTGTCCACACAGAGCATCAGAGCAGTCAAAACAAGACGGCCTCCTCAGCTGTGGTTTATCTGTTAAATTAGCAAAGGGCATTGAAGAGGCATTTTGTGAAATGTCCAAGTCACTAACAGATCCCGACAGGCAATGCATTTAACATTGAATATGCATGAAAGGACCTGCATAAAAGAATAGTTCAGCCAAAATTCATTTTCCTTCCTCGTGTTTTAGGCAATGTTTAAACTGCACTGTTCCATAAAATAAAAAGTATAGACTGTCTAAGAGTTTTGCAGAGGCATTTAAATTGTTCACCGATAGTCTTTGCCTCTATTTCAGTTCTCAAACCTTTTTCAGATATGTTGCATTAAGCCATAATGTGCAGAAATTAATGACAGTGAATTTCAGTTTTCACAGTACAGTGTTATTTCAACACATTTAGCATCAGATTGAAGCAGACTGTGGGTGGTTACTGAAGGTTTTATTTTATTATTATTATTTTTTTTGCATTGATATACTGCATGCAAAAGTGGCAAAATTTTAAGTGAATTCACTTCATTGACTTCTTGTGTTACCTTCATTTTTTCTTTACTTTATTCTAATTTGTTAACATTATATATATATATATATATATATATATATATATATATATATATATATATATTTGGTGTGTGTATATGTATATACGTGAGTGTGTGTGTGTGTGTGTGTGTGTGTGTGGCTTGATGCTTAACCAGAATTTTAAAACACTTCATTTGCATTTATGCTTTTGCTTGATGCTTTTATCAAAAGCATCTTGCGTTGCATTCAAGGTTTATATTTCACCAACTCATGCTTTCCTTGGGATTTAAACCTACGCCTTGTTTTTTTCTAGTGCTGTTTTTCAGTGCATTTATTATTTATGTGTAATTGGTATATATTTGGTATATCTATTTTTCGTAGCAAATGAGATAAATATTTGAGATCTATTCGTAGTGGTTTGCAAGTTGTGAAGAGAAATGCATGAAAACGTAGTCTGCTATTTGGTGTGTTAGTCTCTCTGTTGTATTTTGTGTAAGCAACATTGACCAGATATCTTTTTTTTCATCTTCTTATTTTTTCCACTGGGAAGTCACAGAAGAGGGCCCTTAGGACTGATTAAAGCTGCAGTCGATGCGAAATGTTGGCTAGTTGCTGATAAAAACTAACACTAAGTTCAGTTTTGTTTTTGCCGTGAAGGTTTTTGCATTGAAATACTACACAAACACAAAATTGTTGAAGTGAATTCATTTTATTGACTTCCTAATATTAACATGAACTAAAAATGAGAATGTTACATGTCCTCTGTGTCTTGTCTAGGACTTTTATGTCACTTCCTGTTTCTCATGGTTTTTATACCCAGGTTTTTTTTTTTGTTTTTGTTTTTTTTTTAATGAAGTGGCCAGTTTTGAACGACCCTTCAATATGGCGTCGATGATAAGCCCTGTCCCAAATGGCACACTCCGGACTTGTGGACTTCCTCAGAGTCCACACTTTGGTAAAGTCATGTAGTGCAGACCTATAGGGCCCTTGGCGTGAGTCCACGAACATGCATTGAGAAGTATTTTTTGGGACAGACTCGATCGTCACGCCAGAAATAAGTCTAGTTGTTTTTTGACAGGAGCTGCAGGTTCGGGGAATATGCTGCCTATGTTCCATTTGAACTAAGATTACAATTTTAACGCATAATAAACATGTGCGTGAGTTTCAGATGAATTTACAGGTTTAAATATACTAGGTTTACATATGACTCAGTAAAGCCCTGACATTCGGTTCTATTTATTTAATGAATCATAATGCGATCGTATTATTCAATGCGCTATTATTATGTTTGAGATATCAACCACTGGTTGATGGCCATAAAGTTTGTATATACTGTAGGTAACAACTGGTAAAATGTACACCTAGGTCATAAAAACCCATAAACATAAACAACCATACATAAATTTACATATTAATGCAAAAAAAAAACCATATATTTATAATGTTCTCCATACTGGTGCAGTAGTATTTTACAGAAAAAAACAGTTACAAACCATTGATATTCATCAAAAAAATGAATATTCAAAAAAAATGCAAGTTTTTGCTTTATTTAATGTTCTCCATACTGGTGCAGTAGTCTTTTGTCTCCTGAAGAAAATGAATAAAATTTGGCTTGGATCCTGACCATTTCTTCTTGTGTATATGAAATTTTCCCAAAATAATAAACAATTGTACGATAAAATTAAAATTATTATTATTATTGTTATTTTCATTGGAATAATACATACATATATCAAAATTATTTAATTTAAATATAACATTTGTTTTCCTTCTAATGAAATTTTCCACATCCACCCAAAATTTTTTTGTTTATATACAGTTACAAAACAGATGGACAATAGATTCTTTTTCCATTGAGCAAAAATCACATGAATGATCAATCTCTAACCTAAACCTCTCTAACACACTTTTAGCTGGATATATACCATGTAAAATTTTAAATGTAACCTCCGTAATGATACCTACACTTAAATATTTTCTTCTCAGCCATGTCATCAATTGCTCTTGAGCGAAATCTCCTCCCATCTGTTGTCTGATTGGCATTTCGCAAGGATTCCTGGGTCGTTAAAGTGTACAAAGGCTTCAAGGGTAAAAAGGGGGCACTGCTGAGCATACTTCAGAGCATTAAAATGCTGAATGGGACGGACTACGGACTCGTAGACTCGCTAGCACGCACAATTTAAGTCCACGAGACCGAAAGTCCACATGAAGTGCACCATTTGGGACAGGGCCATTGTTTTCACTCCGAAGTGCCCTTCGGAGGGCGATATATCCCATTTGGAATGCACCGATAGTCAGTTTGTAGTCTGTTTGTTCATTGGTTCCCCTTGATTAGTCTCCCCAGGTGTGTCTTATCTTGTTAACATTGTTAGCTTGTAACCCCCGTGTATATATAGTCCTTGTGTTTCACTGAATTCTCAGCCAGTTTTTGAATGTGTTTCTCTGGTGCTTTTGTTTAGTTCTCTGTGTTCTCTGACATTTGTGTTCTCTGTTACTTTATTAAGCTCCTGCAAATAGATCCTCACCTCTGCCTGCCTTCCCTAATGATGCGGATTCAAAACGACAACGCCGGTGATTGACAGTCAAAGTATAGCATGGTTTGAATGCCCTGCCCCCCAACTGAACTGGAAGTTTTAATTGATTTTGCACCCGAGTCAGACCTGTCTGTTATTGGCTAAACGCAGGACTCCACCCCAGAAGTTTGAAAAGTGCCTGTCAAACACCGGCTTGTTCTGTTTCTATATTGGCGCCCCCTTGGCGTTTTTTTTTTGGTACTATGTACTTTTAGTGAAAAATAATTGTAACCAATTTGAATACATTAGTTTTATTTTATTAAAGTAAAAGTACCACAATTTAATTATACTCAAAGTAGAAAAAAAATGTACTCAAGTACTGCAACGAAAGTATTTGTAATTAGTTATTTTTCCAAGTCTAACCGAAGGATATTGATATTGCAGTGTGTGCAAGATTTTAAAAGCACTTTATAATATGATTGACTGTAGTTGAATTATAATGCAGCATTTAAGAATAGAGCAGCTATGGCTGGGACAGGGTTCAAGTATCACTCAAAGCTTCAAAGTAATCATTAGTATGTTAAATCAACTTTCTTCTGAGCCAGTCTGAAGATACAGGCCTGTACATTCCAAGATGTGTTTCTAAGAATAAACAATCCAGAATTGTGAAGATGTGAACTACTGGATTCAGCTAGGGATAAAACCAATTCCAAATTCAAAATGGCAGAAATTCGTACTAGTATGCTATTTTGAATTATGTTCAAGTTTGTGTTTTCATGTATGTAACAAGGACAACTGAATCAATAGCTGTGTCCCAAACTGAAGTGCACAGACTCCGAAGTGCGCATTTGAAGTCCGATTGCATCACAGCGGCGTGACGCAGGCTGTCCCAAACTGAAGTGTGCAGACTCTGAAGTGTGCATTTGAAATGCGATTGCATCACAGCGGTGTGACGAAGGCTGTCCCAAACTGAAGTGTGCAGACTCTGAAGTGTGCATTTGAAGTGCGATTGCGTCACCGCGGTGGGACAATGGCTGACAAATTTCGAAAGCGACTTCAAATGCACCCTTCGTTTCCCAGGAAAATGAAAGAGCACATCTGATGGACACTTCGCACCCTACCATATTCCAGAATCACTTGTGCGCAGATGATGATGGTTTATATATTCAAAGAACACTGTGTTCTGTGGGGTAATTCACATTGAAATGAAAGTATTGTTTTCATTTAATCAAGGACCTAGCAAAAGTGTTAAAAGCCAGGGATCTTTTTTTTTACACAAAGCCCACAAACAATAAGACAACCACCATATAAGGCAACAGTCTTTCCCTTTGTTGTGTTTTTGTAGTACTGTCATTCAAGATATGTCAACAAATGTTTTAACCAAAATTTAGCACAAAAGTATTTTATGCATGTCCTCCTGTATCATATTTTTCTAATGTTAAGATTGCAAACCTGTCTTTATATTTTTCATAAGTGTTTCCATTTTCTCTTGTTTTAGTACTATTCTGGAGTAAATGAACCTACTGGGGAAAGACTTAAAAAATACAAAGTAAGCAAGTTACACACATATATACACACATACATACATTTTTTAAATTCATTGTGCTGTTGTTGTTAACAGGCATGGTTTATTTGCTCTGCCTTAGGTTTGCAAGTGTCCTGGGACAGGTGAGGGAGTGAGTGGAAGCTGGTGGAGCTGCTCAGGGAGGACATAAAACTCCAGAGAGAGACAGAGGAGAAGAGCACAGGAGAGCAAGGAGAGAATGGAGGGACTGTTTTCTTTTCTTGAGATAATGCTTAACAAATACATCATTAGTCATTCTCTATTAGGCAAGAGAAAGCAGTGGGAAAAAAATGGGTACATTAGTTTTTCAATTTCTTTTATTTTTTTTAAGTCACATTATCAATGAAACAACCTAATTTCTATATTATTTGTATTTTTGTGATGTAAGTTAAAAATGAAATTAATAAGTTGTATACATTATTCATTTTTGTAGTGTAGTTTGTGTAAATGAGCCCAAGTACTTTCTATACATTTTGTATTTTTGTTTTGTATATTCACATGTGTAAATAATAGTAATTAAATACATTGTTAATTTTAATGCAGCTTGTAATTTTTTCCCAAAACTTTCTACTATGTTTGTTTTTGTCCTGTAAATAAATAAATATTATTATTATTATTATTATTATTATTATTATTATTATTATTATTATTATTTTACACATTAAAACATTTTTTTTTCTATACAGACTGAAAGTACTTTTTATAACCATTTACAACATAGCCTAGGTTTAACATCAGAAAAAAAACAACATCAGTTTTGATCCCAGACCTGCCTCCATGTGTTCTGGGGTCTTGCACGAGGTGAATCTCTTGGTGAATGGCCAGCACCTCCTCAGTGCCTCGAAGGACAATTGACAGTGGAAGGAGGCATGTCAAACACTCTGGAGACCACTCTGTATGATGAACCACTTGCAGACAGAAAAGAAACACCAGGGTCTGGACTGTGGCACCCCATCACTGTTGCCTTTCACTTCTAAGTAGATCCAGCAGCACTGTCAGGGCCTCCCTGCTCAGCCGAAAACCATTAAAAACATGTCCAGTGCTGGCAACTTTATCCTGCAGTACAGTGGTCTGGTCTTATTTAAGGAAAAGAGAAATTGTTTAGAGCTATGACAACATAATTAGTAAAATAAATATTGAGGTAAACTACTTTTAGTAACTACCACATTGGGGAAAAAACTCCTAGTCGTATTTAAAACCTTAGCTAAAGGGATAGTTCTGCCAAAAATTAAAATTCCAAACCTGGAACAACTTGTGGGTGATTAAATGATTACAAAATTTTCATTTTTGGTTGAACCATCCTTTAAGTAAAAGTATTAAGCCTATCTTGCATACTCTAATATACTTAAGGTATTGAGAGTAAAAGTAAAGGTATACAGTACTGTTCTGAAAAAAGAATTTGTCAGGATGGTTTTGCATTATTATTACTGCTGCACTGATTTGTATGTTGCATGGGTAGTTTAATCTACCACAATGCATCATGTTGTAAAATACCATATTTTTAGTGTTGCTCTCTCTGAGAAAAAAAGATAAATTAGTACTTCATATTTGTTCGAGAATACTTAACCCATTTGTGCCCAAATTTTTCTGAATGGTTTCATGCATATAGTCATGTTAATAGTGTCTTATGTGAACATGTTCTGCATTTATTTTCCCCAGGTTTTAGTTTACTTTCTTAAAAAATCGTATTAGAATGTGCGGCAACTATAGTTGCCGGGGGGGCAAATATGTTGTATTCACCCCTTCAATGTAAAATTTGAATAGGAGGAGAGCATTTGGCATCTAACTCAAAATAACTGTTTTCAACAGATCAATCTTTATTCATAAACAAATTAACTATGCATAAAAGTCGAAGAACATTCGATGCAAACCCCATAAAAAGTTGCATCTAGCTTATAATCTCTTGAATATGAAAACACAATAAATCTGTTTGTCTTAAAATGGTGGAACATAGTGCAGAACAAAGAGCAGCCATTAAGTTGACCCAACAGGGTATTGTGTATCAATAAGTTAATTAAAAATAAATAAATAAAAATAAATAGAATTAAGAAAATATTACATCTATATAATAAAAAGGGTATACCTGAAAGAAAATTACACATTTAACTGTTTGGTTACCAACATTCTGCAAAATATCTTCTTTTGTGTTCATCAGAAGAAAGAAACTCATAAGTTTGCAACTTGAAGATGGCACAATGATGACACAATTTCCATTTTTGGGTGAACTTTCCCTAATGTAAGCATTTTTATTATAAGTAGCCTACAAGGAGTACTGCAGTGAAGGTACACATAGTTTTATAAATTCACATAAAGCATGTTTGCATACTATACTTTGTGATGTAAATATGTAAAATATCACATATTTTATGAATAGGCACATATTGATTAGGTCAAATGGATTAACCCTGACAAAAGTCCTTGATATTCATGAAATTAATGATATTCTTTTTAAAATATATGATTATTTAAATAATTATCATGTGTAGTCTACATCCATGATTGTTTGTATATTTATTTACTTATTATTGAACATGCAGGTATTTTCATTCTTATAAGTATGTTAATTAAATGAAAATAAATAAATAAAAATAAATAGAATGAAGAAAATATTACATCTATATAATAAAAAAGGTATACCTGAAAGAAAAATATGATTTTTTTCAGGCCCATAGTATTCAATGGCAGACTGTAGTAGGTGATTTCATATAATATTGTAAAGTCATTACTTGTCTGAATTTCAGCATTACAATGGATTCATAAGCTACTAGTCATAAAATGAATTAGGGTCCTTGATCAGTTAGAATGAAACGCATCCAAACTGGATAAAGGGGCCTCAATATTTTGCCCCTTACGAGACATAATGTCATAAAAGGGAGAAAAATATAATCTACATCAATTAATCCCATGTGTTAGCTCTTTATCTTTTCATTCTTCCTTTTGTGTGACTGACTGAAGTTTGTAAACTGCTGCTGTCACTTGAAAACTGGAAATCTCCAACCCCCCCCCCCCCCACTCCTTTTGAAAGATTTATTCCCTATCAAATTAAGGTCTACTGTAACAGTAGAGATGTCAGTTAAAGGGTTAAGTTATGTTTTAGGTGGGATATTATGAAAGCAAAAGGCAGAAAATAAGACCAATAACCTTGATTTTTTAACCTGTTAACCACAGTATTCACCATTTCCCCATGATATGTACTTACAAGTTATTTGCCCACCGGCAACTATAGTATACAAAAAACTATAGATCTCCTGGAAGATTTGTTTTGTTTGGATGATTCTAGATACCTTCATGATTATGTAGATATATATATATATATATGTCAACAAAAAATACTTATTAGTAATATGAATATGGGTTTGCCTTCGCCATGCTTCCTGGAAGTAGGGGTAGGAACTTGACAGCCTCATGTAACAGGAAGGAAGTGAATACCCTTATTTTTTTTTCTTGAAAATCCTTTATTTGGTTGTTTGCTTGCATGTCATTGAGAAATAAAACATGGATAACATCTCGAAAAATACTTACAATAGGAAAATGACCACTATAATCTGGGCAACAATAGTTGCCACTGGGCTTAATGTACTTCCTTACAGTCCACCTCTGATTATTTTGAAAATGAAAGTATCAACATTTTTTCAGAGTATTAACACATTTTACTAACTATATCAGAGGCTGCATCTGAAGGACTCGGACCGGTCAAACAGAGCACTGTTCAGCTGTGACAGCTGCCACCGAACACTGAGCTGTACAATTCTCTATTTTTTTTTTTTTTCATAATTTATTAGTTCTAATACCATGAAAAATGCTTCTAAAGCATTTATTAATCTTAGTTAATTTACTAATACATTATTATAATAAAAAACATTATCTGATAACATTATTTAATTGACCTGACATAACATGAACTGTTTTTTTTTTTTTTTTTTTTTTTTAAACTAACTTTAACAAGGATTAATGATCACTATAACAACTGTGTTGCTTATTATATTGATTGCATTTACTTACATTAAATAATAGGACCTTGTTGTAAAGTGTTACTAACGTTTTGTATTAAATTAAGTATTTTCCCCCACTTTTCTCCTAATTTTAAACATTTTTTTAACATTTATAAACTTTTCATGAAACATTAAATTTTTACATTAACATTTATGAACTTGGCCGACACTTTTATCCAAAGCAGATCGCATCTCTTTCAAGGTTCATGTTACCAGTACTTGTTTCCCCTGGGAATCAAACCCATGATGTTGTTGTTGTATTTTTGGTTATGTTTCTAATATCAAATGTTGGCAGGTGTATTTGTAGCAGTCTGAAGAGAAACACATGAAGGTGTTAGTCTAATTGGTTTCCAGTACATGTTTTATTTTCTGTAAGAAACATGGACCAAATATCTTTTATTCTTATTTTTCCATTTTCTGGTAAGTCACAGAGGAGGACCTTTAGGTCTGATTAAAGCTGAAGTCGACAAGAAATGTTGGCTAGATGCTGATAAAAAACAACGCTAAGGTCAGTTTTGTTTATGCTGTGAAGGTCTGTTTAAAGATGACTTCCAGCCATAGACAACACTGAATAAAAAAGTCTGGAAATATGTGATTGGTTTCCTTGAACAGAAACTTCTCTGATGTTCTTCCTTGTGGAATGGTGCACGTGGGAACTGAGCATCTCACTTCAGATCTGTTTCATCTGCATATCCGAGTGTGATATGGAAACATTGCAATATGTGTCAAATGACACCTCCTACAAGCAAAGATCCTGTAACACCTCAAAAACACAGACGATTGTCCTGAGACAACACATGCTGCTCTTACACATGCATTACTCAAAGGCTTTGGTTACATGGAAAATACAATATTACAATGGCCACCACTTATCAATAGCACAGCTCTCAGACCCATCTGGAGGATGGCTCTCGGTGATCTCACTGATGAAACTAGAATATCATGGGAATTCAAATCAATGTTTTCCCTTCTGTGTGTCGCAGGAAAAGGCCAGCAGGAGCATGTGAGTGTCTCTGATCCTGAAACAAAAACTGTAGGGAATGTGTGGACTTTGTGCGAACTTTGATTTGTCATTACTGTTTGAGGCATTGTTGAGATCTCTTCTAAAACACTAGAGCATAAATATTGAGGGTCTGCTGGAAAGCAAGAAAACGTCTTCATCTGATCACATTTCTGTCAAGGAGAAAAAAATATTAAAGCGATCTCATTTGTAATTCTTCTCTCTTAAGGGTTGACTTGCCTTCGTTATTTGGCCTTCAGTGTTCAAAGTACGAAGTAAAAAAAAGCAGCTCATGACACTACTGTAAAGTTCAGAATGGCATAATACTAATACTTTGTTTGCAGTATTCATTATACATATTATATTTCAAATGTAAAAACTTTTATTAGGATGAATTAATTTACATACAATATTCGCAAAGCACTATACACAAAACAAGTAATGACAAAGAAAACACAATAATATATAAACAGTAATAAATATACAAAAGGCATTTTAAAAGTCTTAAGTAATGCATTGAAATAAGATTGTTTATATGCAGTATATACTGTATACAGTATAAATGAACAAGTATGAAGAAATTTTACCATGCAAAATAATTTTTAGCATCTCTTTCTTGACTTCTTTGCTCAAACTGCCAAGACGTTTAAATAAAAATAAAGAGCTAAACAATTTACCAAAAAAGTGGAAAAAATGCCTCGTCTGCCAATTGGACATCACATTCTAATGCATGTAGTGAGGTCATTTGACTGGCAGTGTGTAGTAATTACTGCATAGTATGCATTAAGTATTACACTAATGTCCTATTTTGCACAAAACTAACCAGAACTAGCCAAAATAATGTTATCTACACATTTCACTGCTGCATACATTATTATTTATATTATTTATTATTTTTTTTTACCAGAAAGCTTTCAAAAGTTAGTTTTTTCTATAGGCATGTTGAAGCCTACTATAACAATGCTTTGACTTTAAAAACACATGCTGTTGGCTTATAACCTCTGTGTTTCACATAATCATTAATGTTATTATACTTTATTCTTCACAGCCAATTAACATGTGACCTCACTGTGGATGTGTTTCACTTCTGGGGCAAATTATACCCCACACTTCCATCTTGTTATTGTGACCCACGGTTGCACTTGTGGAAAATCATGAAAATACTGTTTCAGAGAACTCAGATTTGGTCTATCTATCTACATTGGATGGAGATTTTATATATAAAATATGAAACGTCAAAACTTCAGCTGCTGAGATTCTGCTGAGATTCATCATATAGTGAATGCTCCATGCATACAATCAGATAAAAACATTAATTCACACAAAGCAGACAGGACAAACATACATAATTAGCAACGTAGATTCATAATGAATTAGCTCCAGTGACTAATCTGTGCAATTATCCGAAGCCAGAGTGAAGCTTCTCTCCAACCATCTTATCAAATTTGACACCAAATCCAACAGTCATGTCCATCTCCCTGAGACTGAGCACTTGATTGTCCAGGACTATCCTGTTGACTACAGTTCATTTTCTATATATTTAATATTTCTTTACTATTTCTCAGTGATGGAGTCATTAAAAACGTGAGCATATTCATAGCCTTTAACAGAGATACTTAACTGTGACAATAAATGGATAGCAATGATTCACTTTGTATGCAACACCAAACTGTGCTTTGATATCTGAATTCTTTATCATATATTGTCCTTGATGAACTTGCATCTGAGCAAGTTTACTATGCCATTAAAGTCATACACATGGAACTGGTTATTTGTTGCAAACATTAAAATTATATTTGTATATAAATAATGTACTATGGTAAAAGCATTTTGAGGTCATGCAAGGAACCAATCAAAAGGTATTTATTAATCAATAATCTGAGAAATAATCTGAGAAAAAGAACAAAAGCCACTAGTGTTCATTTCAGCTGGAAACTATAGTGAATTGTATTTATAGGTATGGTTTTTTTTTTTTTTTTTTTTTTTGGAGTTTTACAAAAATAAAAAAGTATGTTTTTCAAAAATGCGGTACATTGTCATTTTGGTGAGTACCAATGTAAAGAAGCTATTTTTTTATTTTATTTTTTACCCTTTTTTTTTTTTATTTACCACTGAGAGCAAACAGCACTTGCTTTGTCTGTTGCAGATGGATTGAATGAGATGAAAAAAAGAAAAAGAAATGCAGGGGCAATTAAGCACCTTAGAGAAATGCAACAGTCCAAATATAAAAAGTTTTGCTGAGCATGTAAAGATTACCATGCATTTTATTTAATGAATTACTTTCATACCAACTGAAATTGGTTAGTTTTACGATAAAACCAAGTCTGAAAACTCACTCATGGTGGTGCTTGCATTGATAATGCAAGTTCAGAGCCAAGTATGAAAAAGAGACCTGGGCTGTTTCAGTCCCGACAAAACGGTGCAAAATGTTTTTAAACGGAAACGGTGGTGCGTTGAACACCCTGTTCGATGACGCAAGAGTTGCAACTATGGCAGCTGAGATGGCCATTCTTTGTGTTCTTTTTGAAGAAATTTTGAAGCCTGATGAAATCAGTATAAATACGTGTTTCATACAAAATACGCTCGTTGTTACAGTCACTCCCTTTGCCGTCCAGGATAAAAGAGAACATCCCAATGGAGTGAAGAGATTTGTGGAAACTGTGTTTCCTATCGTGATCCAACATTTGCCTCTTTTCAGGATGAAAAGACAACATTTCAGGTGAAGGATAATCCACTTCTTACCGCCGAGACTGTGTTATGATCTATATGACCTTATTATTTTTATTTTGAGTTTTAGGCTTATCATTATTGCTGATCACTGTTGTTGTGCTATGATATTGTAATATTTACCATTATATAATCGAAGGAGTAAAGATTTATGAAAGTGTCACTCCACAATCCAATAGCAAATTATATATATAATTTTACAGCATTTTATATTACATTAATCAAATTCTAGCACACCTTCCTGAAAGTATATGGACCAGAAGACATTGCAATTACTTAATGATATTTAGACAGACTTAAAGAAGTTCCAGATCTATACATGTGCTCTTATTATTCCAATAATTTTGCCTTTAATGTGAATAATTGTGCAAACAATATACGTGCTTTTTTTTTTTTTTTTTTGCTTTTATTTTGATGTTAATTACATTGTGCCAGCTGTCTCTTAATACCACGTGGTTTAATATACATTTGCTGCTGATTGGGCTGATATTTTTGACACAACCACCAAACAGGAGAAAACGTATCTCAAACCCCGTTGCACAGCGTTTCCAGGAAACATGTCGTTCAACCCGGAAACTGTAGCAAAATGTCGTGCACCGGTTTGAGCTTGAACTTGCTTCTGCTAGGATAAGGGTGGACAAAAAGTGTTGTGGACGTGCGTGTTTGTGAGTTTTACACCTCTGGGTGGCAGTAACCCATCTCATCCGTGTGCTAAACTCCTGTGATCTGAGCTTCTTTTTCCCAAAGGTCAGAGGTTTGATCTCAAGTGAGAAGCAGGATTGAGCCGAACACCTGAAAGATCCCGAGATCATAATCTGGCTTTATCACTGCTGTGCTTTGCGTCAAATGCTTAACCTCATGTCGCTCCTTAGGGACCAACCTCTCAAATGGTCCCTACATAAAAGTGTCTGCTGCTAAATGTCAAATTATCTAAATCTTTCTTAGCTCAATTAAATCCACAGGTGCGGCAGGCTCACGGTCAATGATTGAGGCAAAATTAATTCAAGTCACATGCACAAATATATTTTAGGTCATCTCAGGAGAGAAATTTCAACATTCTCTTTCAGAGTCAGCATTTGCACTTGATGTTTTCATTCTTTGTAGTTTCATCCTTTGAGGTTGTATCGCGCCGCCGCATACACATAAAACCATGTCTGCATTTGTGATTGGGGAAACGACAAAAATGACAATCGTCTACTCTACAACAGTGGTTCTCAATTCCAGTCCTCGCACCCCCAGCTCTGCATATTTTGCATGTCTCGCTTTGTTAACACACCTAATTCAGATATTTAGTTCGTTAGAAGTAAGCTTCGTGCATGAATTGTGTTCCCATTGACATGGTCCCTACACAGTGTTCATTACTCCCTACTCCCTGACACGGGGAAATCTGTTGAAGTTACCTCTATTCCGAACATTCATTCACGGATTTGCACTCCGCAACGTCTTTACAACACGGACACGTGTGACATCATATACCTCTGTAAATAAATACAATTTAAACTGACGTCTAGCACACTTCAATGCACTTTGAATGGAACATATACATTTGCTTCGAACCGGAAATCATGCCGGAATATCCTGTGATGTCTACTTCGCAGGGCACTTATGTTCGAATAGAACAAACGTCTGAAGCCATAATAGAAACCTACAAAATGTGCTGAGCAGGGGGGCGCGAGGACTGGGAATTGAGAACCACTGCTCTACACTGCTCAAAACACGCGTTTGAATCATCAGAGGCAAATCCTTTACATATGTAAACATAGTTACAAACTGTGAGTCAGAACAGCTGGCATTGTAGTCTTCTCTCCCAGGATCAGAAAACAGTCCTCCATAAAATGTGCGGCACATATCTGAATATGGGTTGAATTGTTCTGGAACAGTGTTGTAAATACAACTTAACCACTGATTTTTAGTTGTGTCCTCTTGTGGAAGGCCAAACAAAGTATTTTCGCTTTCACACAACGAAACAGCATCTCTACAACATGGCTCCAGCGGCAACAGCAGGAACATTTGGGCGGCATTATGCAAAATCTTCCCACATCGTGACGTAGACATATGGGGCGTGTTTAAACAAAGCATTTTACGGAGGGCGCGTGGACAAATCTTAACTTTTATAAAGAATACTGTATCTCTTTGGGTTTGAGACTTTAGTCTTTGCAACTTTACAGATCTTCTTTATTTAGATCTTCTTTATTCTTTAAGCTTGTAACACTCCAAAGAGAAAGGGAAACTTGAAATCGTATCATATGACCACTTTAATGATTAATCATTACTTTTTAAATCATTAATTTATTAAAATAATAATAATAAAATATTTTTGTTTTATTAATTTATTTAATAAAAATACAAATAAAATTATTAAATGATAATTTGATTGAATATTTTTAAACTCTCTTCTGCATATGCCACTATTTCACAGCATTCACATTTTTCTGATAGTGCTTTAAAAATCCTGGTTTATTTCTTACTTGTCTGACCATTCGAAATAATTTTGAGTTCTCATTCTGTCACAGACACACCAGGCTCTTCCACCATTCAGCGATCACAATCACAAAGAGTTCTGAGTACGCACACCTGACAATCATTCATTACTCATCAACACAGTTCAGTCACAGTCAGTCACATTAGCTGGGTTTCCATCCAAAGCTGCAAATTTAACTTATGCACAAAATTGGAATATCAAACAAAACATTTGCGAACAAGCACTGTTTCCATCCAACGAAGTCATTGTGCTGCGGCGGCCGAGAATGAATATGCAATATGACACCCGTCAGTCCTCCATGACCCGTGGTGAGTGTGGTTTCCTAATCTCCAGTCACAGTACATCCACTCACCTGTATTGTACAACTCATTACTTCTCTCCACTGTATTTCAGTTCATGCCCTCCTTGACTTGGGGTCCAGCTGGCAACGGGGTGGACTTCATCTCCATCCAGGTACTTTTATGCCGATGAACTACAGCTCCTAAAGAAAAGACTCAATGATAAAAACCACACCAACGTCCCACACAACCAAATAATCTCTCTGATGTATATCGTACAACACATCTTTCCTGTGCAATGGTCATCCTGGCACCAATAAAACCCTTTCACTGCTAAATGATCACTTCTGGTGGGAAATGCCACCTGGAATGGTGATGCTGACATCAAATGGTACGTGAGAGGATGCCGGGAATGTGCTATGGCAAAAAACACCGCGGCCACCTACACCATCAGGAAAGCTCTTTCCTCTTCCCATTCCTCAGCATCCATGGTCACATCTGGAAGTAGACTTTGTCATGGACTTACCTGCCTCAGATGGAAACACCTGCGTTTTTCGAGTCAACAGTTGAACAGATTCTTCCCAAAGCGCTGCCATCTGGTTCCCTTCAAAAGACTCAACTGGCATGGAAACAGCTGAGCTACTCTTCAATGACGTCTTTTGTAAAGGAAGGGGTTTGGTATCTTGAGGACATAGTGTCTGATAGAGGTCCTGAATTTATATCACTGGTGTGAAGGTCTTTAGGGATGTAGTGACGCTACACGAGCCAGGTGAAGATTGATACAAATTATATTGTGATGATTCAAAATGGTGGTTGAGCAAATTAATGATTCACGATACAGGTGTAGGTAGGGAGGTTTATGTGAATGTATATCTCTGAGGGGAACTGGCTGAAAATTTACATGATATTTTCTTTTCATCCCGACTGTGTATAAATGCATATTAAAGCAGTGTTTCATAAGCACAGTGCTGCTTTGGTTTACAGTGGCAACCAAGGAAACGCAGTATCCCTGCAGGTTCCTGTAGAATAATTTCACAAAGTTAAAGTATAAATAAATAAAAGAAAGAAAGAAAGAAGTCAGACCATTCTGTTTTTGCTTCAAATTTCAAAATTATACAATCTAATTTTGATTATAAACTGCTCATGCAGCATGTACTGTATGCAGAATCTTTATTTGGATCATGATTAAAATCCAGTTATTGCCTCTAAATGAATGGAAAGAGCACAGGCAAAGCCATAGTTTGTTTATATGAAGAGATGTCTTTTATTTGTGTTGTTTGTTTGGTTTGATTTATAATTTGTCTTAAAGCTCATTGGTAAACAAAACAAACAAACAAAAAAACCAATGAGAAAATCAAATCATGAATCGTACGAATCGTTAGTTGAGTGAATCGTTACATCCCTAGAGGTCATTCTTCTTGCATCTTGATGTGACCATGAGCCTATTTTCCGGAAATGGATCCCACCCACAGAGCAATAGTCAAAACTGAGAGAAAGATCCAGGAGATAGGTCGATAACCTCCGTACCTTCTGCCATAGCCACCTGAATTCCTGGAAGTGCTTCCCTTGACTGGGCCGAGTACGCACAGGAATTTCCTCTGTCAGCCATTACACAGATCTCACTACCCTCCAGTGCCTACCTGGCTATCAGCCACCACTGTTTCCCCTGGTCAGGGGAACCCTTGGCATGTACCATCTGTACATCCCATCTTCATTAGTCCCTTCCCCGTCATCTGTCAAGTAAACCAACTCAAATACAAACTCAAGCTCCCTCCGCAGTACAAAATTTACCCCACATTCCATGTCTCACTCCTTAAACCCTATCATTCACCCATATCTCCTGTTTCCACAGAGCCTGGTCCTATAGGTGCCCCCCTCTTCTGATGATGTTAGAGGATGGAACGGTCTATTCAGTCAAGTTTCCCGACGTCGTGGTGGTCAGCTGCAATACTTAATCGGTTGGGAAGGGTATGATCCTGAAGAAAGATCATCTACATGAGACAACATACTCAATCCAATCTCCTGCCAGAGTTTCACGCTTCCCATTCAAAAGATCCAGCTCCACGTGGTCGAGGCCGCCCAACGCAATATTGCAATCTTCGACCCTCAGGAGTGGCCCTTGAGAGGGGGGTTTCTGTCACGGATACAACAGGCTCTTCCACCAATCAGCGATCACAGTCAGCAAAGTTCTGAGCATGCACACCTGACAGTCATTCATTACTCATCAACTCATTACTATAAGAGCACACAGTTCACACAGTCAAATTGTCTGTAATGTAATGATCTATGAGCCACTTCTTTGTCACTCTTGCCTTGTGACATGGTGCTCCATCATGCTGGAAAATGCACGGATCATCACCAAATTGCTCATGGAAATCGTTGGAAGAAGTCGCTCTTGCAGGACGTTTCGATACCATTCTTTATGGTACCATGGGGGCAGCTGTGGACTAATGGTAAGAGATTTTGGACTTGTAACACAAAGGTCGCAGGTTCGAGTCTTGGTGCTGGCAGGAGTTGTAGGTGGAAGGGAGTGAATGAACAGCGCTCTCTTCCCACCCTCATACCCATGGCTGAAGTGCCCTTGAGCAAGGCACTGAATCCCCATTTGCCCCCCGGGCACTGGATATATAGCTGCCCACTGCTCCGGGTGTGTGTTCATGGTGTGTTCACTTCTCACTGCTGTGTGTGTGCACTTGGATGGGTTAAATGCAGAGCACCTATTCCGAGTATGGCTAACTAACTTTTTTAACGTAAATAAATTCACTAACACTTTTCACTTTATTCATAGCAGTGTTTTTAGGTACAAGAGAGCCCACTCCCTTGGTTGAAAAGCAACACAAGGGCTCATGGTAGCGTTCACCTTTTCTTCTCAGATCAATTGATTTTCCAGATGTCCCAAACAGTCGTAAATGAGAGAAAATCATCAGAGAAAATAACTTTGCACCAGTTCTTCTGCTGTCCAATCCTTGCACTTCCTGCTGAATTTCAGTCTGTCCTTGACATTTTTCTTAGAGAGAATTGGCTTTTTTGCCTCCCTTCTTGACACCAGGCTGTTGTCAAGGGGAAGTCATGGCCTAATGGAGTTTGACTCCTAACCCTATGGTTGTGGGTTTGAGTCTCAGGCCGGCAATACCACGACTGAGGTGCCCTTGAGCAAGACACCGAACCCCCAACTGCTCCCCGGGCATCACAGCATAAATGGCTGCCCACTGCTCCGTGTGTGTGTTCACGGTGTGTGTGTGTGTGACCGCTGTTTGTGTGTACTTTGGATGGGTTAAATGCAGAGCACAAATTCTGAGTATGGGTCACCATACTTCGCTGTATGTCACTTTCACTTCACTTCACTTTCACTTGTCCAAAACTCTTGGCCTCACTGTGCGTGCAGATGCTCTCACACCAACCTGCTGCCATTCCTGAGCATGCTCTGCACTGGTGGTGCCACGATTCCATAACTGACTTCTCAGGAGGAGATGGTCCTGATGCTTGCTGGACACTATGGGAATTATTCACTGCAGTCGAACCTCTCCTTGAAGTTCTTAATGATCCGGTAAATGTTCTTTCAGGTGCAATATTCTTTGTAGCAATTTCCTTGCATATGGGGCCATTTTGATGCAAACAGATGATGGCTGCAATTCTAAAAATGAAAGATTAAGTGGATATTTGAATTAAATAGTTTAAATTTTTTTTTTTTTTTTACTGCCTATTAAGGATATTGCAGTGGGGGCCTCGACCATGTGGAGCTGGATCTTGTGGATGGGAAGCATGGAACTCTGGCAGGAGATTGGGATCGAGTATGTCATCTCTTGGAGCTATGATCTTTCTTCAGGATCATACCATTCCCAATCAACTAAGTATTGCAGCTGACCACCACAACATCGGGAACTCAGGATCTCCTTGACTGAATAGACCATTCCATCCTCTAGCACCATCAGAAGAGGGGGTCGTCTACTGGACCAGGCTCTGTGGAGACAGGAGATGCAGGTGAATGATAGGGTTTAAGGAGTGAGACATGGAATGTGGGGGTGAATTTTTGTACTGCGGAGGGAGCTGTGAGTTTGTAAAACCTGCCAGCCCATTCCCTAGAAAACTGAACACAGACACACTAAACAGATGTCTGACAGTATGAGTGTGAGCAGCTCACAATACAGGTCCTTTTTTCATTATGGAGGCCATAGACCAATATTTGCTTTAGCTTTTTTGGGGGGTGACATATGATCCAGTAAATTTTTTTTTTGTGATACTAATGAGTTAATATTTTTCTTGAAATTAAGGAATTTCTTAGTTTTCTTACATTTCTTTTATCTAAAACTCTCATTATTATAATGCAAAATTATGCTAAATGTAATATATATTATCTCCAAGAAATGTATGTGTGTGTATATACATATACTTGTTTATACTACCTATAAAAACTTGTTACATATATATATATATATATATATATATATATCTATATATATATATATATATATATATATATATATATATATATATATATATATATATATAACAAGTTTTAAACTACTGTAAGTGTAATGTTTAACAGTTTTGCATTCAGGATCAGAATCAGAATTAGCTTTATTCGCCAGGTGTGCACAAACATACGATGAATTTGTTGTGGGTTTTTTTTAAAGGTGCTCCTGGTACATACATACATACATGCATACATACACATCTGACATGAGAACAAAAACTAAAAAATTAACAAGACTTAGCAATAAATAATGTGAAAGAATCTGGAACAGTATATTGATTTATGTACATATTTGTGCATTTTTACTCTATATAGAACTGTATAAATAATAGAGATATGCATATGTATTTACATAATACTTGAGAAGGCAATAATTAAATATGTAGAATTATTTATGGAAATTAATTACAGAACACAGAATTACAGAACACGGGTAATGATTCATATGTTAGCTGTTTAAGCTGGAGATGGCATGGGGCAAAAAAAAAAAAAAAACTGTTTTTATGTCTAGATGTTCTAGTGCACAGAGATCTGTATCGTCTGCCTGAGGGGAGAAGTGCAAACAGGTTGTGTCCGGGGTGAGAGGGGGTCTTTGATGATGTTAACTGCCCGTTTCTTCACTCCGGAGTTGTACAAGTACTGAAGACTGGGCAGGTGCACACCAATGATCCTTTCTGCGGTCCTAACAGTCTGTTGAAGTCTTCTTAAATCTGATTTGCTGGCTGACTGACCCAAACCAGACAGTTATAGAAGAGCATAGAACAGACTCAATAATAGCTGAGTAAAACTGTGTCATCTGTGCCTGTGGCAGGTTGAACTTTTTCAGTGGATGAAAGAAGTACAACCTCTCCTGAGCCTTTTTCACGATGGAGTCAATGTGAGTGTCCCACTTCAGGTCCTGAGAGATGGTGGTGCCCAGGAACCTGAATGACTCCACTGCAGACACAGTGCTGTTCATGATGGTGAGTGGGGGGAGAGCAGGGGGTTTTCTCCTGAAGTCCACGATCATCTCCACAGTTCTGAGCGTGTTGAGCTCCAGGTTGTTGTGACTGCACCAGACAACCAGCTGGTCAACTTCTTGTCTGTAAGCAGACTCGTCGCCATCCTGGATGAGGACAAAAAACATCCCTTAAGAGCTCCGGTGATGATCTTGACAGAGGGGTCTTTAGAAGAGCAGTCATTTGTGTAGAGGGAGAAGAGCAGTGGGGAGAGAACACAGCCCTGAGGAGCTCTGCTGCTGATGGTGCAGGTGTTGGATGTGATTTTTCCCAGCCTCACTAGCTGCTGCCTGTCTGTCAGGAAGCTGGTGATCCACTGACAGATGGAGGTGGGTACAGAGAGCTGTGTGAGTTTATTCTGATGGTGTTGAAAGCGGAGATGAAGTCCACAAACAAGATCCTTGCATAAGTCCCTGGTTTGTCCAGATGTTGGAGGATATAGTGCAATCCCATATTGACTGCATCATCCACAGAACTGTTTGCTCGGTAAGCAAACTGCAGGGGGTCCAGCAAATGACTTCATGACCACAGATGTTAAAACAACATGTCTGTAGTCATTAAGTCCTGTGATTTTTGGTTTCTTGGGTAAAGGGATGGGGGTGGAGCATTTGAAGCAGGAGGGGACTTCACACAGCTACAGGGATCTGTTGAAGATCAGTGTGAAGATGAATGATAACTGGACAGCACAGGCTTTGAGGCAGGCTGGAGAGACACCATCTGAGTCTTTGGCTTTCTTTATATTCTGCTTCCTGAAGACTTTGCATACATCCTCTTCACAAATCTTGAGTACAGGGTGAGAAACAATAGGGAGGAGGGAGGGGGAGGGTGTTGATGGCTGTGCTGTGAGATTGTCAGAGCAGGTGTGGGGTGTCAGATCAGGCTTTTGCTTTTCAAACCTGCAGTAGAACTCGTTCAGGTCTTCAGCCAGGTGTTGATTGGCCTCAGTGTTGGGGGATGGGGTCTTGTAGCGGGTGATAGCTTTCAGGCCATTCCACACTGATGTAGAGTCATTACATGAAAGCTGTTGTTTTAGCTTTTCAGAGTAGTTTAACTTTGCCACTCTTATCTCCCTATTCAGTGTGTATTTGGCCTGTTTGTACAAGTCTTTGTCCCCACTCCTGTAGGCGTCCTCTTTGGCCTGGCAAAGCTGTTTGAGTTTTGCACTGAACCAAGTCATTGTTAAAAGAAAAATATGTCCTGGTGGGAACACATGTCCTCACAGAAACTGATGTCACGGATGTCAAGGTGTCAGTAAGCTCATCCAGATCAGTTGCTGCAGCCTCAAAAACACTCCAATCATTAAGTTGCAATTCTGTAGATCATGTGGAGGGGATTTGCTGATGTGTCACTAGTGCCCATCAGTTTTTCCAGACGTGAGGCACACACACTGGCAACTTCGGAGAGCACAGGCTCGAGGGATGCTGCTTGGCAGTGTTCAAGGAATCTGACGGACCATGGCAGCACAAGTGATGCACTTGGAGAGAAGTTTTCGGACTCGAGGTCGTTAGTAGCCTCTTTAAATAATTGGAGAAACGCAACAACTGTTTTCAAACTGTTTTCATTTATATGTGCAATTTTATCATACTGGTTATTGGCCATCAACAATGTGGAGATCTCCCCATGCTGTTGCATTATTGAATCTAGCATATCGTGATTTGAATTCCACCTGGTCTCGACGGATTGTTTGAGGGATGTCTTCAAGCTGTTTTGCAGTCCTGAATGTTTGAAAATATTTTACCAGTTTTTTTGCACTTGTCAACAGTTCAGACAGCTGTCTTGGCCAACACATCTGGGGCAAATGCGCTGGACAGGATGATGTTCAGGATATGCGCATTGCAGTTCAGCTTGGTGTACCCACGCAGAGCAGCAACTATGTTGGCTCCGCGATCATTCACAAACACAACACGGCCAACAAGCAGTGACGTGTCTATTCCAAATCCATGGAGTTTCTGGAACAGCAAGTTTCTAATGTTCTCTCCTGTTTTAGACATGCCGTTTTCAAATGGGGCCTCAAACAATACTCTGGAAACAAGAACAAAATCATCGTTTGTGTAATGAATGGTGCTGGATATGAATGAAGTTTTATGGTAATCCTCAGTCCATATATCCGTTGTAATGGCACACCCATACCTCTCAATGATGGGCTTTATCTCCATTGCCACAGATGACTGCAGGGCCTGTGCTTTTCCCTCAATATGTCTAGACACAGTGGTTGGATGTGGCAGAGCATCTCTCACATCAAATGTACCATATTTAGCGGCTACGTTAACAAAGTGTTGAACTATGTCAACAAAGCCTTTCCAGGCAGCTAGTTCCTACGATCAAATGTCTTTACAGCAAAGTGCAACACATTTTTCTGTAGTTTCTTGCTTAACATCACGCCCACAGCAATGGTAAAACCGCCCGCTCACACGAGATCTGCGTTGGGTCCCGCGAGTCCCCAAACCCAATGCACCCCTCTACAGTGGAGTTTTAAAAATCCTTGTTTGTGCGTTGGAGGAGTCGTAGTTCGTCTGATTTATTTGCTAGGGAGCGGAGATTCGCCAGATGAATGCTCTGCAGCGGCGTCCTAAATCCGCGTTGTCGGAATTTAACAAATGCGCCGGCGCACTTCCCTCCCTTGCGTCGCCTGGAGCGCTTGTATAGGAACGCAGCTCCTCCAACTAAAATGTCCAGTAAAACAACTAAATGCTCAAATGTCGGCTGAAAGTTATTTGGTGTGCTATTTCTGATGTCCAGTAGTTCATTCCTAGTAAAGCTGATCGGAAAAATATTGCTTAAGACAGGACAAACAAACAAAAAGAGTACAAGTACATGTACAAGTACATGTCTAATTATTGAGAGTACACACTGACAAATTATGGACAAGAGTACAGATTTAAATGAAATAAGCATTTGCGTTTGTAATTTGTATACATTTTAACCGGGGTTTGCCATATTTAGCTGCATAGCCTCTATGTCACATTCATTTATTTCCAAGGGCGATGTGTTCATTGGCTGTGCTGAGTGTGTGGTTTATTGTATTTGCATGCAGGGTCAGAGGCATGCTTTTTTTATCACTGTTAATGGCTTATTATATAAATAAGAGTATACAAGTTTTGTCAATGAAAATTATCACATTCCTTTACATTCTTGAAAATTTTGCTTCAGGTGGTTGCTGGGGTTTCTTATCTCTTCAGATTGCAATGTATATCTATTACACTCTTTACACTCAGCTGCATACATATATTGGCTTGGATTGTCAATTTCTTGTGTCTCCTGCTTTGTTGGAGGGTTGTTTCATATATATGTGCAGCAGCAGTATTTGTTACATGCTCACTGCAGCTTGTCTGTGGATGAATTGGCATTAGCAAGTCTCAGTCCTTGCTCTGCCGCAGCTGCAGCGGCGTAGCAGATCGGTTCTGCCAAGACCAAACACATTACCATTCTAAACTTCCCTGAGAGCTGTCATGACAGAAAAACAAGTTCTGTCATGAAACTCTAGATGGCACAGACTGTTCTAACTCAATCTGATATAATCACATCATAACTCACATCGCGCAGCTGATTGGTGTCTTTTCACATCAGCAGTCAATGAGGTTGCTGTTCAACAATCAGTTACTTCATTCAAATCTGGTGCTCAAAGATGAGTCCACTTTTTGGTCTAATTCTTATGGTCTTTTGGAAACCTTAGCATGGATCTTCTTTGCTTCTCATTGATGAAGGGTTTGCACGGACTTCAGTCCTGCCTCTAGGAGCCTGTTTCGAATCCCCCCTCACCCATGCATTTCACCCCAGCTGCCGTTTTCTGTTCTTTATGTAGGTCACTTGAGTGACATTCGAATGAGTTGGTGGTCATCCTGGTCAGTGGAGAGTCGTTTTCACCCTCTGCCCATCTGTAGCTTTGTTGTCCCCAATGTCTGCAGCTTGACCTTGTTCCTATGAACCACTGTCTTTGAAATTTTAAGGATGGAAGCAACTTGACCCTTACAGTATCCCTCTGCCAGTAAAACCAGAATTGAACCCTTCTTTTCCTCACTCAAAATTCTTGGCATAGTCAATAGTTATTATTTGATTCCAGCTACAGTTGAGGCACTACTAGGAGTGGTTTCCTAACTTCTTCCATATATATATATACATACATACATACAGCATATATATATATTAAGATTTCTGTATTGCGCTGCAATCCTTACAAACCCAATTTCATGACTGCAATGAACATCATCAAAGCTCGTCAGAGAGGATTTATCTATTATGGATCAAATCTTAAAGTTCTACTCCCTGCTACTCAAAATACATATTTAAAAAGCTCTTGATTAAAATCTCTTTGAATGTATAGCTTGTATTCTTTTTGTTTTCTTTTTTATAAATTATGAATATCACATGAAACCTGCAATACATAATTTAGTGTGCATTCATTTTTTAAACCTTTATCTTTCAGTGAGGTCAATAAGTTTGCTTAGCCTTGAACATATAAGCATGTGACATCCGCTGTACAAAAGAATGACACATACTCTCGGTAATTGACTCATTTAGATTTTTGTCCTGCTTAGTAACCGCTGTTGAGTTGAAAATAATGAAGAGCAAATGAAGCCCTGTTTAATCATGTTTCTGTTCATTTAAATCGACAGATTTCTAAGAAAAAGTAATAATTATCTCTTGAGTGGCTATACTGTATATCTGGTTTTATCTGTAGAAAACCAGATGATACAGGGATGATATTTGTAAATAAATGTACTCTTTTCATTAAAAAAAGGCTCTTTTGACATTTTATCACAGCATTTTAAACTCTGGTGTGAAGAAGCATTTCAAACTATATTTTCCTTATTCTAAAAACCATTTAATAACCATCTGGACTTTTTTTCTGCATGTATTGTTCATATTTTAACCCTAATTAAATTTAGATGAGATTGAGAACTTTAGAGTCTGTAAATGAATAGTTATGTATGCTGCTATGTAATTACTAAGGCAATCTGAGTGGTTTTAAGCATTTGCTATGTAGCTGCTTTCACAAATTTGTGAAATTTCTGTGAATCTTCAGTAAATTGGGAATCTTCTGAAGCCATATGATCACTTTATAATGTCACAAGTCATTTCTTTCTTGCTTTCATTTTTGACAAGACATTTGACTTGATGGGACTCCTGTAGAGGGAAACATATTTGGTGAATAACAATGATTAAAAATTTAATTCTGTTCCCCAAATGAAGCTTTCATGTAATTCCAGAAGACTCTGAATATAGTGCAGGGGATGAATCATATTAACTACTATTATGGAGTACTAATTATTTGGAGCTTAGCAGCTCCAGTCCAAAACATCTTCATTTGTTTTGTGAAAAGTAAGATGTGTAGCCATTGGTCATTGCTCACGCAGCAAGCAGTTTATCACCAGCAGTAGTTAAACAGTATGATGAACCGCTGCCCTCACAAGCAAAGAAATACTTTAGCACTGAAAGACTATCGATTTTAACTTAGCAAAAATCTGCAAAACACTTTTCACTTGCAAAACACCTGTGGTTCCAGATTAATATCCAACAGCGAGCAAATTTTTACTGAAGGACCTGCAGGAGGTAATCCAACTAGATTTTGGATGACATATCATAAGGGAGTCTGGGCTCTGTCCATACGACACAATAATTATCCAGTGTCTTGAGTTAAAAAAAATAAATAAATAGAAATAAATAAATAAAACGCCTGTGATGATCAAGAGTGGCCATCTGTCCAGGTCAACATTCGATGACCCTCTGAAGTGAGCATACGCACACTCATTTTTACTGTAGGACATGAAATCACACATGGGATCTCAGCCATTTTCTCCTGGACAGCAGTTTTTCTTAATTTTACTGGTTCTCAGATGATTCTGGACCACAGAAATCTCAGAAAAGATCTTTATATCAAATTATATTAAGATTTGTATATATCAAATATATATCAAATTATATATATATCAAATTATATCAAATTATATAAAGATTTCAAATTATATTAAGATTATTAAGATCTTTATATCAATTATATCAAACTGTGCGCCATTATGCCCAAAGGTCAAATATGAACTCAAACACTTCTTCATTTGCTCTTCAAATAATCCCATTACTATAGGAGAAATAATGGAGATTTTTCAAGAGACATTATATGTGATTTGTCTTTCCTGTGGGCAGATTTGCCAAGAAACCAATGTCTGCCATCAGATATTGTTTTTTTTATTATTATTATTATTATTATTATTATTATTATTATTATTATTATTATTATTATTGTTATTATTTATATACTATTATAGTTTTTGTTCATGTTAATATTTGAATTTGATTTGTATATTATCTGTTTTATTTTTAATTTTGAAGTTTTAGTAATTGTTTTTTTTTAATGTCAGTATATTTTCATTACAGATTTAGTATTAGTACATAATTTGTTTGAAGTTGAGAAATGTTGTTTATTTTTATATATATTTTTTCAGTTCAGTTCAATTTTTTTCAAGTAATGAAGATGTTTTAGTTAACAATAAAATAATATAGAATTGTTTTACATTTAAATAATTTTATCTAAATTATATTATATATTACATTTCCATTTTTTTTTTCCAATTTGTTTTATTTCAAGTCATAAAAATGTTTGCTTTTTTTATGTGTGTTATTTGTTTCTGCACTTTTATTTCTTCAGAGGAGCTTTAGTAGAAACATCTGTTTTCCCATCCGAGTTTCCCATTGTAAATCCTAAGATGTGAACATGCTTGTTTGTGGTTGTCTTGTTTGAGTAGGAAACGAATGATGTTAAGAATTTCCAGTCTTAGAAGATATACAGATAATTTCAGTAAGACATCAGAGAGTGTGTTTGGAGAGAGACCATCAGAGCTATAAGAGATGTATTTCCAGCAGCCAATGAGTGACCGCTCTGCATGGTCAAGAAAGGATCTATTCATCACAGACCTACATAGGAAAGACATGTTCTTCTCAGAAAGTGTTTATGTGGTTTCTAACCCATGCATCAGGAAATTGGCTGAAGATGACAGAAGCATTAGCTCTCTTTGGCTTTGTCTTTATGCAGGCTCATATTGTTGGTTCAGTTATGCAGGAAGTCTTATCAGCTTTCATCCAAATGCTCTTCTTGGGCTTAATGTCCTGGGAGGAACCTTCTAGCGATCTGTGGTTTTCTGCAGTGCACAGTTCTGATATGATCTATTATTTTCTTTCATAATAAAGATGAAGTGTGTGTATGTGTTAACATTTATCTTATCCAGTTTTATGTAGATGTAAAATAGAGTAACTGATTATACTGTGACTGTGGTTCAAAACATTGATCTGTTTGTTTGAGCATCCCGTCTTGGTAACATTAGCTGAATTTTAGTTGGGGGTGAACTGTGTGTCTGGCCAATGGAAGACTATGACAATATACTATTTTTACTATTGCTCATTTCTGTTTGCATATTGTAAAATAGCACACTGTATTTCAAATAGCTTTATAAATGGGGGTCCGTGCAGGTGAGGGGTCCCAGGATACATTAAAGCCTGCCAGCCCATTCCCTGGAAAACTCAAAGAAAACCAACTTTAACCTACAACCTCTTAGAATCCAGATGACCACAGGCACAGAAACAGACGTGTGACAGTATGAGTGTAAGCAGCTCACAATAGAGGTCCTTGTTTCATTATGGAGGCCATAGACTCATGCCGCTGGACTTAGCAGGTGCACAAAGGTGTAATTAAAGGTTGGATCCCATACAGACAATGCACATGACTTTCAATCTACTCATTCAGGTCACTTCAACTTTTCTAAAGCTGCTTTATTCAACAGCGCATCATCTCTACTAATCTGTATTTCTCAGGTCTCCTAGTCTTCTCTCACAGCGTGGTTTGATCAGCTGTGACAAGCCCTTGTCACAACCAATTACTTTGTCAAACGCCTTTATGCTGAGTTTTGAGTTTTGCTGGTTTTATCTTTATTGTAAAGGTTTTGATCAGTCAGACTCGTGGACAGATCAGTGGATGAGTGGGCATAAATATATGTATACACTGTACATCAGTGTTGGGGTAAGTTACTTTTAAAAGTAATGCACTACAATATTGTGTTACTCCCTAAAAAAATAACTAATTGCATTGCTTAGTTACTTTTTATGGAAAGTAATGTTACTTTTGCGTCACTTTTTCTCATCGTGATTAATCATTTGACAGCCCTATTTTTTAGCAAATGTAAAGGCCCTTTCACACCAAAAGTAAAACGAATACACCTCAGCCATTCTAGAATGCATGAAGCATAGAATGCAGGAGAAGAAAGTTCAACACTCTTCAGCAATGAAACACAAAGAAAGAAAAAACAAATGTCATGGTTTTTTTTTAAGTAATTTTTGCTTATTAATATGGCTGAATTGGAACTGAAGGCGGCAGTAAAGATGTTGATTAATAAAATGGGATTAAATGCATAAAATATATTTTTGTTAATACATTTAATTATTGAAAGTCATCACTTCAACTTTTTTACTCAATTGAGAAATAAATAAATGCATGTTCACCTTTAGTCTAGAACTACAGCAACATCATATTCACACAGCGCCTCTGGCACTTACTCCCGATTTCTCCTGATTTTCTCTCAACATGGGGACAGGAGAGCTGTCAGTCAATGAATGGGAAAAAAAAGTAACTCAGATATTTTATTGTAAATTAAAAAGTAATGCATTACTTTACTAGTTACTTGAAAAAAGTAATCTGATTATGTAACTCGCGCTACTTGTAATGCGTTACCCCAACACTGCTCTACATACATGCCATAGTGTAGTGTTAGAAATTAACATCATTTGCACTCTGAATTTGGTTTGTCATGAGGGCCTGTTTTATTCCTAACATATGGAAAATACTTTTTGTCACTCTTTTACCGTGAAATACTTTAATTAATTAACATAATTATATTAGCATTTTTTATTCAAATAGAAGCTATTAACTGTCATATACACATAAACCAGGCAGTGTAAGTGCCTCGAGCTGGCTTGATATCTGCTCTGCAGTATCATGTCTCTGGAGCAGACTGTGTACGCGCTTCAAGCAGTTGGTGTGACATAATGATAACGTGAAGCCAGACTTAATTTGCCCCAATGGAAAGCATATTTACACTCTCTGAATCGTTCCCTATCCCGTATTGAGTGCACTATGTGCCATTCACTATATAGCACATAGTAAATAAATAAATAAATAAATAACCTATTTTATCTGCAGCCTCAGCATCTTATGAGAGAGAGTGATGTCATCAAAATCGTTGATCCATATTGGCGGAAGTGAGAGACTGTAAGTAGAATAGAATAGAATAGAATAGAATAGAATAGAATAGAAACTGCATTTTTAGTGTCATAATAGACAATTAAGAGAATTTATTTATAGACAAACCTGATTCTATGCTAACTGTTTCGCAAGGGGACTTAAGCTATTTTCAACATTTACAGGGGTTAGCCAGTGATTTCATTACTGTCTGAATTCAGAATGTCTGTGTATTTTTCCCACCACCCATGTAAAAATTCCTGGCCAGATAACTTACTGTTTTTGACAAAAACCAAGGTCATGGGGTAATTTAATTGCTGTCCAAATTCAAGTCTGAGTTCACAGAAGAAGAAATCAATTTAAAATTCACAGTTTCAATCTTTTTTGACCACTGCCGAACACTGTACGATAACTAATGCCCTTCTCTGTAACTTTACATCAAAAGATTACATGCCTATTTATTACTGAAATTTCCCACAGCGAGTGGGAGCTGTAAAGAACAAAAAGAAGAAAGAGAATAAAAGCATGCAAAAGATTTGAAATGGGTTATATAGGTATGCAGGTATGCAATACAATTTTAAAACATGTAGGTGTCAGACTCTGTTCCGTGTCTGTGTGTGTTTCCTTCCCCCACATGCTCCATGTTAAGTTTATTTCCTTATTTGGTCTTCCTATTCCTGTGCTGATTGTGTTATCATTTGTTCCAAGTGTTCCCCATTCAGTTCCATTTATCCCAGGTGTGTCTGAATAGTTTCCTGTATATTTAAAGTGTGTTCTGCCCCTTATTTGCCATCCGGTATTGTTCGTAGTGCCCCTGTGCTATGTGTGCTTTCCTGGTGTTCAGTTCAATAAAGCTCTATTGTTTTGGGAATCTCTTATGTGTTCCTATGATCACAGAACTCGCTTTTTCCACTGTGAATAAACCAGCATCCGAATCCATGAGTTTTTATCTTTGAGGTGACATGTAAATGTATTTTTATAGATGTCCACATGGTTACTGTCCGAATAGGTCAAGAGAGTTATAAATGAAAATAATATTTGTGTCTCTTCTTTCTTTCTTTTTTTTTTTGTCACTTTCATTCTTTCATTTTGACAGTTGAACTCAGTCCCTTGCACATACATGTAACCCATTTGAATTAATTTCAGGGGTTTCAGCACTTTAGTGCCACTGGCTAATGCCAATTCTTGTGCCCTGGCATAAATCAATAACAATTCTTTCATGGATCACATGTTTCCATTGATTGGAACTTGAATGGCAGAGGCTTAATTTCTTGTTAATGTAGTGCCAAGGGCTGTTGTCCTGAAAGGGATGATATCCTCAGGGACGTGCTCATATGTTAATCATGCAGTAGAAATGGATTCACAGAGGTTTGTGTCACTGTGGTCACACTGTCAGCTGTGGTGTTAATGTGCTGGTCGTGTTGGACACTCAGTTCATAGTCACACCTTAACTACGTACAGTAGCACAGTCTCAATACTACAGTCAGAGCTAGTCATGCAATGCAATTAGAATGCAAAGGTGATGCGTAGGCAAATGCCATAACGCTGCTCCAAGGTTATACAAATATTGCAACAGTATTAGCAACATTGGCTCTTTTTCAAAAAGCTAGCAGGGTGATCTCTGCTGTTTTCTGTCTTGGTTTTGTTTATGATTTTTTAGGATGACGGCATGTGATGTCCATGCTGGTATCGTCCTCATTTGCTAAACCCATAAAACTGACAATACAATAGATTAATCATTCATATATATATATGTAATAATATAATATATATATATATATATATATATATATATATATATATATATATATATATATATATATATATATATATCAAATATTTGGAGTGTTTGAACACAGACTAAAGTTCTTATCAATGCAAGAAAACAACGCAAACCATGTGTAAATTGAGTCTGTAGAAGACACTTGTAGCTGAATATACAATGCAGAAAAAAAAATAATCACAAAATATTGGTGTTGTGTTATTCTGCTTGATATATATATATATATATATATATATATATATATATATATATATATATCTATATATATATTCCATGTTTAAATCATAACCCCTTAAATATTATTAAATGTATGCCTTAAACAAGATAGAAAAAAAACCACCAATTCTATTAAGAAAATATAATAAATTTAAGATATGTCTTTTAAAAACTGTTACAGAATGTAGACAAAATCAAATATTATTATCTTGCTATTTTGCTTCCCAGATAATTTTATTACAATTTGTGTATTTTAAGGATGTTTAAGGATATATTTAAATAGTATTTTCCAGTTAGAAATATCTTTTAGTGATGTCCGGTTCGCGAAGGAATTGTTCTATTTAACCGATTCTTCTTAGTGAACCGGTTGAACCAGTTCACCAAATCGGACTGAATCATTTGAAATGGTTCAGGTCTCCAGTAAGCATTAAGGCTGATTTTATACTTCTGTGTCAGACATAAGCCTCTACGGCATAGGCTGTGCGTTGGTTTCCATTTATGCTTCTTCTTCATTGTCCACATCAACGTGCAGTACACATGCAAACCGCTAAGTCTGCAGTGTCCATGGGCATGTTGCTTGTGTTATCCGCAGTACCACGACAAACCCGAAGAAGAAGCGGCTCATTGGAGAAGCATTATATCCGTGACTGCGGCAAATAAATATCAAAGAATAGATAATTTATTTAAAACTACAAAAAAGAGATGACAACGGAACAGGAGAAGACAACGGAACAGCATTCTTTCAATCTCCACAAGGACTTGTAATGGTACCATAGCAGAACAAACTGTTTGTCATGGATAACAAAGTGATGTAATGCTATGTTTTTTATAAATTATAAGACACTTGTTCTTTGCTTTGTTTTATTTTAAATAAGAAGGTGTTAGATTAAAATATATTAAAGTGCAAAAAACACACAAAACTCAAATACATATGGAGGGAGGGGTACTAGCAGACCAATCACAGTGGTTGCGATCCATGTAGATGTGACGCGATGTGACATTTTTGGAGAGGTGCACACCAGGCTACACTGTAGCCTGCACGTACTATGCACAACCTATGGCGTAGTTTCGACGCAGAAGTATAAATTAGGCTTTAATCCAAAAATTTAAGTTATTCAATTTTGTTGCATCGGTTTTCAGATGGTACACTGAACCGAGAACCGTTTCTTTCGGATGAGTCCGATTTGAGAACCGATGAGCTGATGATACTGCACATGCGTATATTATATGTATATATATATAAAAAAATAAAAAATTTCCAAGTATTTTGTTAAATATCAGAAAGTTTGATAATATAAATATATTTTATTTTACTATTTTTTAAGGTGAATGTATCTAATCTGTGTACTTTGTTCAGTTGAAGATTCTGTTAGGTTATAGGCCAAAGGGGTCTGTCAGGGAAGTTGGAAAATAATTAAGACTCTGTTTAATAGGAATAAGGGATGATTTATGAAATACCTGTACTGCAATTATAGTTAACGATGACACATTCACAAATTGAGTTGGTAGTAAATAGAACATGAACACATGTAGGGCAGCTGATGATATACTGAACGTGCCTGCAGTGTGCCAGTTAGAGTGGCTCTCATTCTCGAGTCAAGAACCGGTTGCATCAGTTTTCGGATCACCAGTACGCTGAACCAAGAACCGTTTCTTTCAGACACGTCCGATTTGAGAACCGATGAGCTGATGATACTGCACATGTGTGATTCAGCGTGAAGCTACCGAACAGATTGCCTACTATGACTGACACAGCACGTCTGAACCGAACTGTTTATTTTGGACAACTGATTCAGTGCTAATGTTATGAGCGCGGGTAAACTGAAGACTTGAATGAAGGGCAATCACAATGGATTATGTATAGTAATTGGATCATGGTTTCTGCACTGATGACACCTAATTTATTTACTTTATATCTTCAAGACTTAAAACCCTTTTATACACATCACTGCCTGTTACTGTATTTGTGTGCTTAGTTGCAAAACTTAATTGTAAACGTTTCAGATCATGATTATGATGTTTTAACTGAGTGAAGTTATGATTACTGACTTTATTAAATTTAAATGAAATTAAATTTTTGCATTTAGCAGACGCTTTTATCCAAAGCGACTTACAGTGCATTCAGGCTATCAATTTTTACCTATCATGTATTCCCGGTGGAATTGAACCCCCAACCTTGCGCTTTGTAACGCAATGCTCTACCACTTGAGCTACAGGAGCACTTTATATATTTGAATGTGTATTTTCATCCTGCCCCGGGACGATAGACTTAATATCATTATGTCACCACAAATGATGTCATTACATTAGGGCGTAAAAGAACCGATGAACCTGTTCGAATGAACTGTTGGTACTTAGGGTACTAAGCAGCCCAAAGTGTGCCAAGAAAATATACCCCACACCATTACACCACAACCACCAGCCTGGACCGTTGAGACAAGGCAGGATGGATCCATGCTTAAAAGTTCTTTACGCCAAATTCTGACCCTACCGTTGCAGCAGAAATCGAGACTCATCAGACCAGGCAACGTTTTTCCAATATTCTATTGTCCAATTTTGGTGAGCCTGTGCAAATTGTAGCCTCCATTTCCTGTGCTTAGCTGTCAGGAGTGGCACCTGGTGTGGTCTTCTGCTGCTGTAGCCCATCTGCTTCAGTGTTCGACTCGTTGTGCATTCAGAGATGGTATTCTGCATACCTTGGTTGTAATGAGTGGTTATTTGAGTTAATGTTGCCTTTCTACCATCTCTAACCAGTCTGCCCATTCTCCTCTGACATCTGACATCAACAAGACATTTTTGTCCACACAACTGCCCCTCACAGGATATTTTCTCTTTTTCGGAACATTCTCTGTAAACCCTAGAGATGGTTGTGTGTGAAAATCCCAGTAGATCAGCAGTTTTGAAATACTCAGACCAGCCCGTCTGGCACCAACAACCATTCCACATTCAAAGTCACTTCAATCTCCTTTCTTCGCCATTCTAATGCTCGGTTTGCAAGTCGTCTTCACCACATAGATGCCTAAATGCATTGAGTTGCTGCCATGTGATTGGCTGATAGCAATTTGTATTATAAAGCAATTGAACAGGTGTACCTGATAAAGTGGTCGGTGAGTGTATATCAATGATAACACTAAATGCAATTCAGTGTAATACGAGTTAAAATTAAACCATTTCCAATATGATTTGGTGTTTTTGATTCGGTAGTTGCAATTTGATTGCATTTTGTATTATTATTATTTCTTACCTTGCTGTCTTCTTTATGAACAGACCTGAGAACCAAAAATTGACAGGAGGGACCAGCTGGTTGAAACCCCTTGGCTGGTGCGTGTCTACCAGAGATGCATGAAGCTTGACAAATTGGCTTGACATCGCTGCCTATTCAAAAGATGTAGGGAATTTATTGTTCTTTCGTGGAAAAATTCTGTTTTATGACATTTTAAGAAGACAAATCTCATCTCATTTATGTCCATGTCTCAGTTTTGTGCAGGAGGTCTCAGGTCTTCGATAGAGAGGATTGCTTGAGTCCTCCGCAGGACTCCTGTAGCATACAGTAAAATCAATTCATGACTGTAGTGTAGCCACAGCTCCTGTCTGAGCTCAACTGACAGATTCGACTTGCCTTTTAACAACTTTATTGCATTTATGGCCAGCTCAGTCTAAACCTTCACTTGAAGGCAAATATCAACTCCAAACAGTTCATACTGCATTGTTCACTTTTAATCCTTTGCTGTACTAAATATACAGTACAAGTATAATTCTCTTCAACAAATAGCAGTACTCAGATTTTTCTTCACTACATTATATTTCTAACTAAATAACGATATATGTATAAATATGTGTGTATAATTTTACCTTTATAGTAATTGTCCTGTCATTTAAAAGACACTTTTATCCAAATTTACTTAAAGTACACTAATAAAAGGGTAAATCCATCTAAAGTCTAATTAAGGTTAAGCATCTGAAGAGCAAAATGATTCATGCCAACTCCTTATGATAATGGAATCATTTGCTTACCAGCATTTTCCAAAATTTCTGGTAACCCTTTATAAGTATACAGTAACAAATCATGGTAACACGTTACATAAAGTCTTTATAAATGCATTATTAAAGTAGTTTTAATGTATTAATTATTGTGCTGCATTGTATCTCAAGTTGCTTCCCTCTTATCTGACACCACATTAGGCAAGCACTGGTATTGTTCACAAATCTTAGGGTGTCAGTTTGTTCATCTGCTAATCTTGACTCTTATCAAATTTATTAACTGTGAAATCTAAGATGATAGTAAATTATGTCTCTCTGATCAGGAGTGTACAGTATTTGGAAAATTAGTTTTTTGTTTTACATTTTTTGATTGCAGATCTAGATTATGGAGTCATGTGGATTGCTGAACAATTTCGAATCTCAAAGAAAAAGAAATATAACCAGAGATTTAATTAAATCTTGATCAAGTTCCCTTAAGGCTGCACTGTGAGTTGCTTTTCTTTCAAGCTGTTTTGATAACACAAACTCTATCTTTCTTTCTCAGAACGTCAAAGGATCTCTGGATATTTGTGATGTAATCCTTTAATGTAATATTGAAATATGATACATTTTAAAAGATGATGAAAAGTTACTATCTAATAGGAGCCATTTTTAGAACTTTAATATTTAAAAATTACTGGAGTAAGTGCTGCTGAAAAGCCTAATGTGTTTTTTTGGTTTGAGATGCCCAAAGCCACTCTAAAACTGGCCAAACAGACCAGTTTAAGAACACCTTTTCCTATGTGACTATATTTTAAAATGTAATTTATTTCTATGATCAAAGCTGAATTTTCAGCATAATTTCTCCAGACTCCTTCACAAGTCATTCTAATATGCTGATTTGCTGCTCAAGAAACATTTCTTACCATTATCAATGTTAAAAAACGTTTTTTTTTTTTTTTTTTTTTTAGTGGAAACTGCGATACATTTTATTTTTCAAGATTCTTTGATGAATAGAAATTTCTTAAGAACAGCATTTATCTGAAATAGAACTATTTTGTAACATATAATATAAATAAAACTTTTACTTTGTTTATAAACTAAAATATCACTGACCTAAAACTTTTGAACTCTGGTGTTGTTTAGACTGCTTAAAAAAAACCTTTGACCTTTTGGCTTTCCATATTCCAATGTATTTGCTTTCCATATTCCAATGTATTTTGTACACTGATGGAAGTTGATTTTATTCCCTCATCATACGAGTTTTGCAAGAACTACAAGGTCCAGGCAAAGTATGCAAACTCCACTTTGCTATGCCTCTAAAAATTACTTCTGGAAGGAAACTCTGACCAAAAATCACATAAATAACAGCCTATGCTAATTTCCGGGGTTGTCTGCATGGATCGCTGTGCCATAATTTAAATGAGCTTCTATGCAGAATAAACTGCAGCATGCTTCTGATTTTGTGCCAATAGTAAATCACTAAATTAAAGCTATGAATGCTCTTCATTAGTGGTAAAAATGACCAGTCGTGCAAACTTTGGGCTTCACAAAAGCATTTGAGCCTGTTTCTTTCCCCCTTCTGTGCTTCCTGTCCTGTTTTGTATGGATGCCCATATCTCTACAGCGCTACCATCTTAGTGTCAGCGTGTTAGTGCTAACGTTGTGTATTGCTATGACTTGCGTGCCTCTAATAACAGGCTAGTTGCAGCAGAGAGAGATGCTGAGAGTGCAAGTATCCTCAGCAGGGTCAGTGTCACCCCACCTCTTGTGCATTTGACAGGATGCCGATACCCCACACAATGCACCTGTCAGTCTGGACTGTGCACAGCAGAAAATAGTTTAGCTAGCTTCTGTTTAAAGAGCTGATGTGGATAGATTCTGGGTAATTTTTGTGTGTGCTCATACTGATGGTTTTTGAAATGGTCTGTGCAAGGATGTAAGGATTATTTAAATATTGTTTTACAAGAAATCTTTCTACTTCAAAGTAATATTGTGGGTTGCTTCCTTGTAATTCTTTGTAAAATTATTTTAAAGTAATTATTACTAATTACTCAATATGACAAAAAACCAACAATACTAAATGCTTGTTTCCATGCGTATATTTTAATAGTAAATATTCAGAAATTGAAAAGAAAAAAAAAAGAACAAAAGTAATCAAATGTGAAATTAGTGGAAACTTTAAACATTAAATATTAGCAAATTAATTCTAAAATGTATTTATTACATTTTTTATAATAATATTTTTCAGTAAATACTAATTAGTATGGTGTATTTTATTAACAATGTGACAGAAAAACAATTGAAGGCCTATTTTCATATATTTAAGAATATACATTTCAAGAAAAAGTAAAAAGAAATCAAATTTTATCAATTTATTTAAATTAAATACATTTTTCAAATTAAATAAATTAAATAAAATTAGTTAATATTAGTTTAATAATATTAATTAATATAATTGACAGCTTTCATTGATTGATTATTCAATATGACAGGTTCCTTTTATATATTTCTGAAATTAAATATTGCTGCAAGTACTTTCAAGTAATTATTACAATATGACAAAAAGAGAAAAAACAATATTAAAAGCTTCCCTTTTCAAATGTGTGATGTAAATAATTTTAAAAAAAAAAAAAAAATCTAATGTTAAATTAAACTAATATAATTGGCTTAGCTTTCACTGATTGATTATTTAGTATAGTACATTAATATAGATTCAGTGGTGTTGTAGTTTAACTAAGAAGCAGATATAATAAATGTTATCCAGCCAGCAGCAGTTCTTTTTCTGTTTTTCATGTCAATATTTTTGTTTGATTAATATTAATGACCTAATAGACAACAGAAGGTCCATTAGGGTGCATTTACACTGCGCAGATCCGATATTTTGAAACAAATCCAATTTTTGTCCTGCCTGTGTACATTAAAACCTTGCCAAGAGGTGCTGTTCATGCACAGCCACATTAGCATGAGGAGCACACACTTTTTGTTAGACATACATGAGCACATAGATTATGTTTTTTAATATTCATTTAACATTATTATAATGTCTCTCAGTATGTTACAGGGCGTTTCGGATCACTTACCCACAAAGCAGCAAACCGTGTTTGAACGTGTCATTTCAATGTCAACATTGATAATTGTGCATGTCATTTGACTAAAGTAAGTTAACTTTGTTTACTTTAACATTAAGATATATATATATTCAAATTCTGGAATAGTTGGTAAATAATTTTAGCAATACAACTGAAATATTAATATTATTATCTTTTTTTCCCATTAAGTGTGTGAAAAATGAGAATTTGCTGAAATTGACACCCTCAGGCCTTCGAAGATTTCAACACTCACCAATGGATCCTTTGCAGCGAATAGTTGCCATCAGAATGAGAGTCCAAACAGCTGATAAAAACATCACAAGTAATCCAGTCCATCAAGTGATGTCTTATGAAGTCAAAAGCTGTGTGTTTGCAAGAAAGACATCCATCATTAATGTGTTTTTACTTCAAATACTTGATTGTTTTCTGCATTGAAAAAGTTGTCTCGTCTGAATCAGGAGAGAAATACGCACAGATCAAGCACCATTTACAACCCAAAAGAGTCCAAAACAGATATATCAAATATGTAGGTGGATTTTCATGTGAGAGGACAACAGGGGATGGACTTTTTCAATTGTAGAGCATTTTTTGAGTTTAGTTCTACTTATTGGAGTGTTGGTGTTAACCTTGAAAAGGTTTTATTTTTTTTCTAGGTTTTCTAATTTCTATGTTCATATGTAGAATGTGGAATATGGATTCATATGTTGGAATTTCGAGTAGGTCTTGAACTCGGGTCTCCAGAATGGGGGGCGGGTGCACTAACAAGGAGGCTAAAAAACGGCAGCCAGTAGCGTCAACCGCTAGTGCACCTCTTGCGATCAGGAGAGTGAGGTTTACTTGCACAGCACCTACCCACTGGCCTCCGTTGCACTCACCTCATAAACCTCACTCCAATCCGGGTCACGTCACCAATGTAAACCCCCCGGGTCCTTACCGCCACACCTTGTTCTTGTTGCGAGTGGGTCTCCGGTATGGAAGGAGGGCGCACTAACAAGGAGGCTAAAGACTGCAACCACTAGCATCAGTCACTAGTGCACCTCTTGAGATCAGGGGAGTGAGGTTTACTTGTACAGCACCTACCCACTGGCCTCCATTACACTAACACCGGGTCAGGGTGTTATTAGTTTCAAGATGCCAATGGAATTTTGAAGGCTTCATTGACCCATTAGCAAATACGTTTCCACATACAGTATAACATACAAGGTATTTGGAGCAAAACTCGACAAAACTGTATTTTACAAATGAATCAACATATTTCCGGTTAAAGGTTGCTTGCTTTTATTCCTTTTTTCTAATCAGTAGATTTTCATACCTCCTCAACTAATGAAACTTTCAAGGGATGTTGAACACTTGTTAAAAGTTACCTGAACCTGTTGCAAGTGTGGAAATTATGTTTTCTGAAATTGTGACGTCATTACAATACATTCTCATAGCAAAACAAACAAAAAACAAACAATAAAAAATTCCCCAAAATATTCCCCCAAAATATTATCACAACCTTCCATCACCTCATCCATTATCCAGCGGTTGAGGACTTCTGATTTATTGGAGAGAGTTTAAGAGACCAAGGCTGTTTTGCTGCTGATCGGACCTGTCTGCATCACAGGATGGATGAGGATTTGTGAGTACTCAGTATGGTTTAACATTAGTATTAGCTCCAACGTATAGCACAAATGGTAGACTGAAATCTCAGCTTGATAATCTGTCATTTTGGTATTAATTAACCCTTTGCAAAAACCTGCCCCCCTTAGTTAAAGTTCCTAGCTATATCTGATAAGCCATCGTGATCTCACGGCACACACAATGTTCTCACACAGTGAAAAATACATTGCAGAGCAAAGAGGAAACTGACAATGCGCCGACAGACAAGACAGAGCAGGTCACTTTTGTTATGAAACAAATTATCAGCTTTCAAATTTTGTCATTTAAGAAATTCAAACAATAAATACCATTTTGTGACCCTTTAATGTGGCGTGACAGATCGCTGTAGCATTTCAGTGGACCGATCATCTCTTCCTCTTTACTAGTTATAACATGAAATAAAAATGAATGAACATCAGAAAGTTTCTTGTTTCAACCAAGGAAAGATGTTAAAACACACCATTTTTCAAGTTCAATTACTCTCCTGTCTGGTTTGTTTGTTGGACAAAATGACAGATTTAGCATTATAATTGGTCAGATCGCCCATCAATCAAACTCCTGGCAAAGGGTGAAAATCTTTGTTGGCACTGGATACTCATTGGTGATTTGATTGACTTGTGATGATTTGATTTGTTAATTTGCTTTAATTGAATTATTTTCTAAAAAAGAAAAGAAAAGAGACAAGAGATAGAGTTTAATACATACATGTTTATTTCAATTCTTCTTGTTTTCCTGAAGAAAAAAACAAACAAAATAAAAACATGATTAATGTGCAGTGGCATGCATGTAGATTTACATATGGATTTGTATTTAGATTTTGGAGAGAGGATCACAGTATTGTAACTTCCTTCTATAGTAACTTCCATGCCTAAATACACTAAATACTAAAAGTGTAATCTGAAATCTGGGGCTTTGTAAATAATGACTGTTGCTAACTTGGTTGGTCATTTTACAAACTAAAGTAAATTTGGTATGTGGCTCTTGGCTCTCACCAGGTTATCATTAATTCAGAATTTTCCCTAGACATGTTTATAAATTTGAGCCATAACTTTGGTGCGAGGGCTACACATTCAAGGAAGCATTATTGTGGATTATGGATCTTGGAGAGAAACAGAGGAAAAATTTCCTTCAAACACCTACAAACGCGCATCTTTTGGCTTCACGTGATGTTAATCGATGGACTGGAGTCGTGTGGATTACTTGTGGATTACTGTGATGTTTTATCTGCTGTTTAGACTCTCATTCTGACTGCAGCACCCATTCACTGCAAAGGATCCATGCATTGGTGAGCAAAGTGATGTAATGCTGAATTAATCCAAATCTGTTTTTATATACATCTTGGACATTTTCATCAAATTTAAATTTTTGGTTGAACTATTCCTTAAAAGATCAGCAGAGGGTGTTGGTATTATTTTATGTTGCTGCTGATTTCAAAACAAACTCATATTTTTGGCCAACTTTCAGCCAGTTTCATTGTCGCCAACTGTTAAGATTTAATCAAATCTGTCCCGTTTATGCTATTATTTCTTCATTAATTCAATATTTTTTGTCCAGCTTTTCATTTAGCATCTGTGCTAAAGAGATCAATTCATAAATTAGTAGGCCAGCACAGATTACAGTGAACTTCTGTCACCATAGTAACAGACGACAGGAGGTTCTTCAGTGAAACAAGCAAAGTTTTTTTTTTTTTTTTTTTTTGATCAATAGCTCTGTGAAACAAGGATCTCGCAAATAGGACACAATCTTTTTCTCATATATTTATTTATTTATTTGTTTATTATTTTTTTGTGATTTTTTTTGGGAAAGTTTCAAAAGACAACGTGTTTCTTAAATGTCCCTAATATGATTCTCTATAATGTTATTATTATTATTATTATTATTATTATTATTATTATTATTATTATTATTATTATTATTATTATTATTTTAAGTGTGATATGATTTAAAGAAGCACATTACATGATACCATTGTTGTCACTTTTTAATTTTGCCAAGCAGCTACATTGATTTTGGTCTTTTCCCTTTCAAGTAGATGCTATACTTGCTGGAAATGATTGCAGGGCATTACAAACACCCACTGAGTGAACTAACTTGCCTTTAAGCCACTTTGGTTGAGAAGAGGTGTCCAGTAATTTTTTAAAGTGATTAAGCATTATTATTATTATTTTTTTTAACTTAAAGTGTTTTTTACATAAGAGGTATCCACAATAATATGAAGCAGCACATCTGTTTTCAGCATTAATAATAACAACAAATGTTTCTTGAGCAGCAAACCAGCATGATTTCTGAAAGATCATGTGACACTGAAGTCTGGCATAATGATGCTGAAAATTCAGCTTTGATCACAGGAATAAATTACATTTTAAAATACACACACACACACACACACACACACACACACACACACACACACACACACACACACACACACACACACACACACATGGAAACAACATGGATTTTCTAAAATTATAAATTTTTTTTTTATCAAATAAATGCTGTTTTGATGAGCAGAGGGGCTTGTAAATAAATAAATAAAGCAGTGAGTTTTAACAATGTGTTGTTTACATTTATGATGATCTTAATTATTGGAAAACCCAGTTTGATTGTTTGTTTTCAATACAATGCTTAAGGGTTGATTGTGATCTTGTGGCACTGCATGTTCATTAAGATGATGAAGATATTCTCATGAAGAAAAACAGACATGGAAAATCATTTTCCCCTTCAGCTATCGCTGGCATCGTGTTGTATCTCTCTAATATATTAGTGTGTTTCTTCTCAAGGGCATGAGAGCACCATACCTCATCCAAATGAACTCATGACTCACACTTTACACTACCCACTTTCTCTAGTATACTTCTCTGGTTAGCACAGCAGAGACTACTCACCAAATATCTGATCCAACCCACCAGTACAGAAACAACCTGAAAACAGACACATTTTCTCATCATCACGCTTGCACTGTTTTTCTGAAATCTCTGTTACATTGTTATTCCTCATTAAAAAGTTTTACCCCTAATGAATAGCAAATCTGTTTTAAACGATGCACACTCACAAGATGAATACGCCAATTATATAAGATTTTAACATTTTTCTTTACCCATTGGAGACATTTTAACACAAAATTTAATTAAAAATATACAAAAACTTTTGACCGTAATGGACAACAATGTGTCTTTTATCATTGCATACTGATTCATATATTTCTGAAAACCTCAACAATACCTGGTGCACAAGGAAATCTCAGTAATCAAAAGATATATACAGTAGTAGTGGTGACATTTATGGCAGCAGTGACAAGGTGTAATTAGCATCAGGTGCATCGCATCCTACGTTGACAACAGTGATCCATTGTGATGCCCCCTTTCTTGCCTACACACTTCTGATACGAGCAGTGTGGAAAACATTGGAGTATCAGAACACTGTGAAGGTCTGTAATACCTGCTCTGTATTACCTCTCAATGGTAGATGCTTGACTGCCATGCATTATTCTATTGTTGTTGTTGTTCTTCTTCTTCTTTGGTATTGCAACACCAACTATCAACTATAGGCTATATACCCAAACCCATACCTACTGAGTGCCAGTTAGTTATTTTCTTCTTCTTCTTATTATTATTATTATTTTTTATTAAATTTAAGTTTAATACATTTGTATTCATTTTTATCCTTTATTTTAATTGGTTCTTTATTAATTGTATTATAATTACATTTTTGTTTTTATTTTGTATTTATTTTAATGTTGTGTTTTATTTATTTATTTATTCAAATTTTGTTTAATATTGGATTTTATTTCATTTTAATACAGTTTACTTAATTTTAATTCATTGCAATAATTTGTATTTATATTATTTTAATTTAGTTATTAATTTTAATCATGTATTTTAGTTTATTTGGTATTAATTTGTTGTATAATTTTTCAGTTGTTTTAATTATTTATTTCCCCTAGGAACATTTTAGATTTTCCAGTTTTAATTAAATTTACGGTTAAATACCGTAATTTCATTAACTGATATAATGTTACTATACCAACCTACTGAAGTACTGAAATCTGTTTTGTACCTTTGTAATACACTGATAACCACCAAATGCAGGTGGTGATGAGAAAGTCACATAATGAATCGAAACCCATCACAAACAGCTTTTAAATATTAACACATAAAGGAGGTGCACAGTGTCATTCACACAGACACTAAACACCATCATGGTAACACACATGAAACTGAAGAAAAAATTAAGAAGAAGATAAGAAAAAATTAAGAAGAAACATTATTTCAACCAAAAAACATCAAATTTTAAATGCAACGCAGGGAATTCTGGGAATGTCAATTTACGGTTATTCAATGTAAATTATACAGTCTTTTTCTCTTCCAAAAATTGTATACTTATGTTAAATTACATGTTATGTCCAATACAGTCACTGTATATAGTAGGGGAATTTACCGTAAACCATTTAACAGATTTTTACTGTAGCATTTTTACAGTTTTTACCATTCACAGTCATTCACAGTCATTGTTTACAGTGTACATCAACATAGCCAGCACAGTACATCACTTTCTGTAGTACAGTATGATAATTGGGATTCAGCCTACAGTCTTGACCAGGAACTAAATATTGTAATTTTCCCCAAGGAGATGGTTTTGTCAGAAAGGTTGCATGTAAATGGCCAGTTTCTGATGTATTTCCTTCTGCTCTTTTGTGCCGTTTCTTCTAGGTAGAAGCGTTAGAGGAACCATTAAGCTTTATGATGAATGCTTCCACGTATTAGAGGCTTTTCATCATCTAACACTTTAGGGTGTTGCTCCATGTTTCCCAGCCCTATGCAGCTCTTGAAGACTTTTTGCACATTATGAAATATTAGTGGGATGTCTGCAGAAGAGCCCAGCGGCACAGAGAAAGATGGGGGCTGTTTTGAGCAAATCTAGTCTGTATTTATATGTGTGTGTGTGTGTGTGTGTGTGAGTGTGTATATATATATAAATATATAAACATTTGTCATTTTGGGCTTTTTCTTTGAGATGAGTTTGAATCATTAATATTTAAAACATTGACAAACTCACTGATATTTGTGCTTGAACTCAGCATGAAACGCCTTGTGCAACCAATTTTACTTTTATAATGTGAGTGAAACATGATATTCATTGAGAAAAACTGTAAGGCAGGACTTCATTTTATTAATCTGGAATTGATTGGATGATGAAAAGTGCATTTATATGACAGGTGGTTGAAATGGAGGAGCTAAAAACTATGTTTTAGAAAAAAATAAGTTTTATTTAAATGAAAGATTACATTTTGCATAATATAAGTGCAGGAACGTGAATTAAGAAAGTAAATAGTTCATTTTGATGGTGACTTTAAATGTGCATAGAACACTTTGTCCCCCACATAACCTTCGCACCTCTTTGCGACGCTATGATGTGCTTTTAGGCATTTTAGTCGGCCTGAATTTAAGTAGGTGTAGATGAAAATTAACAGGCATATGGCGTGTCAAAACAGATTTTCATAAGCGGAACTTTTTCTATTGGTTTGAATTGGGCACAGATGGTCCTAATATCTGAGCTTAAGCTGGATTAATCGCCAAATACTTAAACCAGGTCAATGAGTCATATGTTGTTTAATCTTTTATATAGAAGCATTAACAAGCTGTGTTTCCATCAAAAAGCTAAAATTCACCCCAAAACAATAAAATGAAAAAAAGAACAATTTCTGAGAAAAATTGGTTGTGCAATGGTGAGCCAAATAGTCTTAAAAGCAACAATAAAACTGTCTGTATAACAATAAACAAAAAACTGAAATGAATTCTTTTCACACCTTTGTGAAAATGTGCATTCATGTACATTTCTCATTTTTATTGTTTTGCTTTAATTTTCAATCTCACTTTTCTGGAGGAGAATAAGAATCACAAAACTGAAACGAGTTAAATATCCCACAGTGTTTAATCGATCTAGCTCACTCGGGTCCCTGCATTCATCATTCACATGTAGTTATGAACCAATCAGCTTGCGAGCAGAAGCCCCGTTGCTGCAGGAATAATGGCACTTTCACAGAATCTCTGAGCTTTAATTCATTATTTTTTATTAACACAATAATCAAACCACACACCGATTCAGTCAGAGCAGCTTAACAGGTTCCATATTTAGGTTTATTGGCCTTTGTTATGGACACAATAAACCAGAGACGGATTGTGTCAGAGCAGCTTAACAGGTTCCATATTTAGCAAGGCAAATGTAATTTTTCTAAATGAGTTGAGTAGGTACATATATTAAGTGAATACATAGAGAGTGCACATAAAGGTAAGGTAAGGCTAGCATGTGTTTTTTTTTTTTGCTTATGAGGCTCAAATGTATGATAAGTTATACCTGGGGGAACACCAAAAGCTTATGGGGCTCAAATGTATGATAAGTTATGTCAAAGTTTAATACTTGGGGGTAGAGGTTAACAATCATGATGATTGCCTTAGCAAGCACCACTGATAATCTCCAGATAATTGCATTGTTTAACCATGTTGACCTCATCACCAGAAATGATCTTCCTAAAGTCCGTCTTGGCTTGTTGGAGATAATTAACTCCAGTCATCCAGCATGCTGTGGGTTCCTGTAGTGCGGTTGTGATAGAGATGCCATCTGCAAACCTAAATATACAATGGTTATTATGGAAACTCTGAGGTGTTAATATGCAGTATTAATAGAAGCCACTATCATTTGAGGAATGTTCTGGGTTCATCTGATTTTGTGCAATAATGCTGATTATCATAGACAATTAATTGTTCTTCTTCTTCTTCTTTTTTTTTTTAATGAAACGTTCATCCAAAAACAAAACTTTGGTGAAACTGTACTTACCCTCAGACCATCCAAGAGTTTGTTTCTTCATCTGAAGAAATTTAATTCAATTCACTTACTCTGCAATGGATCATCTGCAGTGAATGGGTGCCATCAGAATGAGAGTCCAAACAGCTGATAAAAACATCACAATAATCCACTCAAAATCCACACGACTAAAGTTTATCAATTAACATCTTGTAAAGTGGAATGCTGCATGTTTGTAAGAAACAAATCCTTCATTAAAGGGTAAGTTCACCGAAAAATGAAAATTATGTCATTGATGACTCACCCTCATGTCGTTCCAAACCCGTAAGACATCCGTTCATCTTCGGAAAACAGTTTAAGATATTTTAGATTTAGTCCGAGAGCTTTCTGTCCCTCCATTGAAAATGTATGTACGGTATACTGTCCATGTCCAGAAAGGTAATAAAAACATCATCAAAGTGATCCATGTGACATCAGAGGGTCCGTTAGAATTTGTTGAAGCATCGAAAATACATTTTAGTCCAAAAATGACAAAAATTACGACTTTATTCAGCATTGTCTTCTCTTCCGGGTCTGTTGTGAGTGTGACTGCTGTGACAGTTGACGTACGACGCTGCTGACGTGTTATCTTTGTTATTGGGCGCACCAGAAAACACATCAGCAGCGTCATACGTCAGCAGCGTCGTGAACACGCTCAAAACAAACCCTGTGGGCTCTGCCCCTGTGAGAGCTCTCCGACCGCTGCCACAACGCCAGGGCCCAAATCCTCCATCTGCTGTAGGTGAACCAAAAACAACTAATAACAGCTCTCAGTGATATGTGTTGTGTTCCCGCTATAATAGCAGCAACATTCACAAATGTTTACAGAACAAGCGGGAACCTAGTGTGCCTGTAGCTTTCTCTATTTCTGTTTTATCATGTGATAGAAAGTCTAACTCATCTAATCTGCGGCCTATACATCTAACTAAGATTGCTGTAAAGACACAAAGCACTGCCATGAAGTTAGCATTTTTAAACATTTGTTCACTAAAATATAAATTATTTCTAATCAATGACTTAATAACCACAAACAATCTGGATTTTATGTTTCTAAACAAAACATGGCTAGAAGACAGCTGCAGTGCAACAGTCCCCAATGAAGCAGCCCCTCCTACCTTATTTTATTGAGTGTTTGCAGGACTGTTAGGAGAGGTGGAGGTGTAGCTGCTCTATTTAAAGATGTCTATCAATTTAAGCAAGTGTCATTTGGTGATTACTTGTCTTTTGAACATCTGGGTATTGTGCTAAAATGTGCTCCACGCATTTTATTTATCATTATTTACAGGCTTCCAAAATACTCTCCAGCCTTTGTTGAAGAGTTCACAGAAATGTTATCAATAATTTCCTCAGAGTTTGACTGTTTTGCTATTGCAGGGGATTTTAATATTCACATAGATAATGCAAAAAAACAAAACTACAAAAGAAATGATAACTGTTTTAAACACTTTTGACCTGATTCAGCATGTGCATGGACCCACACACAAAGGTGGACACACTCTAGATTTAATCATCAGTAGGGGTCTAAACATTTCATCCATTGTTATTAAGGACGTAGCACTATCTGATCACTTATGTATTTTTTTGATATATTGATCTCTGCATCTCTGTCAGAAAGAGATGCATTAAAGAGAACACTAGTGTGTTATTTATGAAGGCTATATCTCTAACACCAAGCATTTCTGCAGACTCTGTTGATGATATTGCTCCTGTAATAGTCAGTAAAAAAAAAAAGCAGACAGAAATCATCTTGGGGAAATTCAACAGAAGTACAGAGTATGAAAAGACAATGCAGAAAAGCTGAGCGGATGTGGTGGAAGACGAAATGAAATTCACTATAGCATCTATAAAGACAGCCTTCATGCTTTCAATGTGGAACTAGCCACAGCTAGACAGAGTTTCTTCTCAAACCTTATAAACAGTAACTTAAACAACACTCGCACTCTTTTTGCTACTGTTGAGAGACTGACAAACCCCTTAGTCAGATTCCCAGCGAAATGCTCTCAGTCAGCAAATGCAATGCAAATGAGTTTGCTTCCTTCTTTTCTGAGAAGATCATTAATATCAGGAAGGGGATTAGCACATCCTCAAGTTATACAGAGGTCAGACAGATTCGGCCGCAATATCAAAAAGATACTATGTCTATTTTTGAAGCAATTAATAGCAAAATTTTGGTAGAAATAGTACAGCACCTAAAATCATCAACCTGCTATATTGACACACTTCCCACATCTTTTTTTCAAAAGTGTGCTTAACTGTTTAGAAGCAGATCTCTAAGAAGTGGTGAACACCTCACTTCTTTCTGGAACTTTTCCAAACTCCCTGAAAACTGCAGTTGTTAAGCCACTTCTGAAAAAGAGCAATCTTGATAACACCATTTTAAGCAACTATAGACCAATATCAAATCTTCCTTTTATAGGCAAAATTATAGAAAAGGTAGTTTTTAATCAGCTGAACAAATACTTAAACTCAAATGGATGACATGCAAAGTCCCACAAGGCTCAATTCTTGCACTGCTCTTGTTTAACCTATATATGCTCCCGTTAAAGTCAAATAATGAGAAAGAACCAAATTGCCTATCACAGCTATGCTGATGATACCCAGATTTACATAGCCTGATCGCCAAAGTAACCATGAAGTCATTGCATTTGGAAACAAAGATGAAGTTTTCAAGGTGAATACATACCTTGAGTCTAGGGGTCAAACAACTAAAAATCAAGTCAGGAATCTTGGTGTGATTCTGGAGACAGACCTTAGTTTCAGTAGTCATGTCAAAGCAGTAATTAAATCAGCATACTATCATCTAAAAAAACATTGCAAGAATTAGATGTTTTGTTTCCAGTCAAGACTTGGAGAAACTTGTTAACGCCTTTATCACCAGCAGGGTGGACTATTGTAATGGTCTCCTCATCGGCCTTCCCAAGAAACCATTAGACAGTTGCAGCTCTTCCAGAATGTTGCTGCCAGGATTCTGACTAGAACCAGAAAATCTGAGCATATCACACCAGTCCTCAGGTCCTTACACTGGCTTCCAGTTACATTTAGGATTGATTTTAAGTATTAAGTACTTTTACTCATTTATAAATCACTCAATGACCTAGGACCTAAATATATTGCAGATATGCTCACTGAAAATAAACCTAACAGACAACTCAGATCATTAGGATCGAGTCAGTAAGAAATACCAAGGGTTCACACAAAACAAGGGGAGTCCACTTTTTATTATTATGCTGCCCACAGTTGGAATCAGCTTCCAGAAGAGATCAGATGTGCTAAAACATTAGCCACTTTTAAATCTAGACTCAAAACTCATCTGTTTAGCTGTGCATTTATTGAATGAGCGCTGTCCGAACTGATTGCACTGTATTTTATGTAAAATCATTTTCTATTTTTAACTGTCTTAAATTCATTTGAAATCAATTTTAAATAATTTTCAAAGTTAAATTCCTGGTTTTATTTTTGTGATTTGTTTTCATGACTATTTTAATTTATTTTATGTAAAGCACTTTGAATTACCATTGTGTACGAAATGTGCTATATAAATAAACTTGCCTTGCATTTATTATTATTATTATTATTATTATTATTATTTTGCTTTTTGTTTATTGAACTTTTACAATAATAGCCAGATAAGAATACAGGTGTCACGACACGCACACAGACAGGTAGATCCAAATGCAGTGTTTATTAAAGGGTAATCCAAAATCATAAACAGTCCAGGCAGGGGTCAAAACCAAACATAAACAGTCCAAAACACGAAACACGAACATCCACTAGGGAACCAGGAAAAAGCAGGGTGACATGCAACAAGGACTCCGTAACAATGACAGAACAACCAGGGTATTTATACACAGGTGCAAACAATGTAAGTGGTGACAGCTGAATACAATGAACAGTGATGAACAGATAAGGCTAGTGGGAAATGTAGTTCTGAAGGGGGTGACACTAAGGGGAAGTGAGACCTCTAGTGGCCACCCAAGGAGACACAAACCAGACACCGTGACACTACCCCCCCTCTAAGAAGCAGCTTCCAGATGCTCCTCAGAACAAAACAAACACAAAACAAAGAGACCAGGAGGGAGGTGGACTGGTGGAGGCAGAACAGGGGGAGGGACGGCGGGCCAGGCCCGTGTAGGGAAACTGGGACCGGCAGCGATGGCTCCCCTGGCAGCCCAGGTGGCTCGGTCAGATCAGGGGGCCATGGTGGACCCGAAAGTTCAGGGGACCACGAGGGACCAGGCAGTTCAGGTGGCCATGGTGGACCCAAAAGTTCAGGGGACCACTAGGGGCCAGGCAGTTCAGGTGGCCACGGTGGATCAGTCCATTCTCGTTGTGCAGACGGCCAGGGAGGAATTCGCCATTTGAGTGGCCCGAACGGAACCTGCCATTCGGGGAGCCAGTGAGGAGCAGATTGTGGCGATGGCCAGGTCACGGCATTGGACACCGCCTCGGGAACGGCCTTGGACAAGGGCACCGCCTCGGGAACGGCCTTGGACACGGGTTTCGCCTCCGGAACGACCTCGGGTTCGGGCACCGCCTCGACCTCCGGAACGACCTCGGGTTCGGGCACCGCCTCGGGAACGACCTCGGGCATGACCTCGGGCTCGGGCACCACCCTGGGAGCGGCCTCAGGAACGGCATGGGACAAGGACACCGCCTCGGGAATGGCCCTGGACACGGGCATCGCCTCGGCCTGCGCATCGGGACACCGCCTCGGCCTCCGGCACCATCTCGGGCACCGCCTCGGCCTCCGGCACCATCTCGGGCACCGCCTCGGCCTCCGGAACGGCATCGGGCCCCGCCTCGGCATCGGGCACCGCCTCGGCCTCCGGAACCATCTCGGGCACCGCCTCGGCCTCCGGAACAGCATCGGGCACCGCCTCGGCCTCTGGAACAACATCGGCCACCGCCTCGGACACCGCCTCGGCCTCCGGAGCCATCTCGGGCACCGCCTCGGACACCGCCTCGGCCTCCGGAACCATCTCGGGCACCGCCTCGGACACCGCCTCGGCCTCCGGAACAGCATCGGGCCCCGCCTCGGCCTCCGGAACAGCATCGGGCACCGCCTCGGCCTCCGGAACCATCTCGGGCACCGCATCGGCCTCCGGAACAGCATCGGGCACCGCCTCGGCCTCCGGAACCATCTCGGGCACCGCCTCGGACACCGCCTCGGCCTCCGGAACCAACCTCGGCCACCGCCTCGGCCCCCGGAACCATCTCGGGCACCGCCTCGGTCTCCGGAACCACATCGTGCACCGCCTCGGTCTCCGGAACCACATCGTGCACCGCCTCGGCATTGGGCACAGCCTCGGCATCGGGCACAGCCTCGGCATCGGGCACAGCCTCGGCATCGGGCACAGCCTCGGGCACCGCCTCGACCTGCGGAACAGCATCGGGCACCGCCTCGACCTCCGGAACAACATCGGGCACCGCCTCGGCCTCCGGAACAGCATCGGGCACAGCCTCGGGCACCGCCTCGGCATTGGGCACAGCATCGGTCACTGCCTCGACCTCCAGAACCGCATCGGGCACCGCCTCGGCCTCCGGAACAACATCGGGCACCGCCTCGGCCTCCGGAACAGCATCGGGCACCGCCTCGGCCTCCGGAAACCGCATCGGGCACCGCCTCGGCCTCCGGAACCGCATCGTGCACCGCCTCGGTCTCCGGAACCACATCGTGCACCGCCTCGGACTCGGGCACAGCCTCGGCACAGCCACGCCTTTATCACCAGCAGGGTGGACTTTTGTAATGGTCTCCTCATCGGCCTTCCCAAGAAACCATTAGACAGTTGCAGCTCTTCCAGAATGTTGCTGCCAGGATTCTGACTAGAACCAGAAAATCTGAGCATATCACACCAGTCCTCAGGTCCTTACACTGGCTTCCAGTTACATTTAGGATTGATTTTAAGTATTAAGTACTTTTACTCATTTATAAATCACTCAATGACCTAGGACCGAAATATATTGCAGATATGCTCACTGAAAATAAACCTAACAGACAACTCAGATCATTCGGATCGAGTCAGTTAGAAATACCAAGGGTTCACACAAAACAAGGGGAGTCCACTTTTTATTATTATGCCGCCCACAGTTGGAATCAGCTTCCAGAAGAGATCAGATGTGCTAAAACATTAGCCATTTTTAAATCTAGACTCAAAACTCATCTGTTTAGCTGTGCATTTATTGAATGAGCAATGTCCGAACTGATTGCACTGTATTTTATGTAAAATCATTTTCTATTTTTAACTGTCTTAAATTCATTTAAAATCAATTTTAAATAATTTTCAAAGTTAAATTCCTTTTTTTATTCTTGTGATTTGTTTTCATGACTATTTTAATTTATTTTATGTAAAGCACTTTGAATTACCATTGTGTACGAAATGTGCTATATAAATAAACTTGCCTTGCATTTATTATTATTATTATTATTTTGCTTTTTGTTTATTGAACTTTTACAATAATAGCCAGATAAGAATACAGGTGTCACGACACGCACACAGACAGGTAGATCCAAATGCAGTGTTTTATTAAAGGGTAATCCAAAATCATAAACAGTCCAGGCAGGGGTCCAAAACCAAACATAAACAGTCCAAAACACGAAACACGAACATCCACTAGGGAACCAGGAAAAAACAGGGTGACATGCAACAAGGACTCCGTAACAATGACAGAACAACCAGGGTATTTATACACAGGTGCAAACAATGTAAGTGGTGACAGCTGAATACAATGAACAGTGATGAACAGATAAGGCTAGTGGGGAAATGTAGTTTCTGAAGGGGGTGACACTAAGGGGAAGTGAGACCTCTAGTGGCCACCCAGGGAGACACAAACCAGACATCGTGACACTACCCCCCCCTCTAAGGAGCAGCTTCCAGATGCTCCTCAGAACACAAACACAAAACAAAGAGACCAGGAGGGAGGTGGACTGGTGGAGGCAGAACAGGGGGAGGGACGGCGGGCCAGGCCCGTGTAGGGAAACTGGACCGGCAGCGATGGCTCCCCTGGCAGCCCAGGTGGCTCGGTCAGATCAGGGGGCCATGGTGGACCCGAAAGTTCAGGGGACCACGAGGGACCAGGCAGTTCAGGTGGCCATGGTGGACCCAAAAGTTCAGGGGACCACGAGGGGCCAGGCAGTTCAGGTGGCCACGGTGGATCAGTCCATTCTCGTTGTGCAGACGGCCAGGGAGGAATTCGCCATTTGAGTGGCCCGAACAGAACCTGCCATTCGGGGAGCCAGTGAGGAGCAGACTGTGGCGATGGCCAGGTCACGGTATTGGACACCGCCTCGGGAACGGCCTTGGACAAGGGCACCGCCTCGGGAACGGCCTTGGACACGGGTTTCGCCTCGGGAACGACCTCGGGTTCGGGCACCGCCTCGGGAACGACCTCGGGCATGACCTCGGGCTCGGGCACCGCCCTGGGAGCGGCCTCAGGAACGGCATGGAACAAGGACACCGCCTCGGGAACGGCCCTGGACACGGGCATCGCCTCGGCCTGCACATCGGGCACCGCCTCGGCCTCCGGAACCATCTCGGGCACCGCCTCGGCCTCCGGAACCATCTCGGGCACCGCCTCGGACACCTCCTCGTTCCGAACAACCATCTCGGGCACCACCTCGGACACCGCCTCGGCCTCCGGAACCATCTCGGGCACCGCCTCGGACTCCGGAACAGCATTGGGCCCCGCCTCGGTCTCTGGAACAACATCGGCCACCGCCTCGGACACCGCCTCGGCCTCCGGATCCATCTCGGGCACCGCCTCGGACACCGCCTCGGCCTCCGAAACAGCATCGGGCCCCCGCCTCGGCCTCCGGAACAGCATCGGCCACCGCCTTGGCCTCCGGAACCATCTCGGGCACCGCATCGGCCTCCGGAATAGCATCGGGCACCGCCCCGGCCCTCCGGAACCATCTCGGGCACCGCCTCGGCCTCCGGAACCATCTCGGGCACCGCCTCGGCCTCCGGAACCTTCTCGGGCACCGCCTCGGTCTCCGGAACCATCTCGGGCACCGCCTCGGCATTGGGCACAGCCACGGCATCGGGCACAGCCTCGGGCACCGCCTCGACCTCCAGAACCGCATCGGGCACCGCCTCGACCTCCGGAACAGCCTCGGGCACCGCCTCGGCCTCCGGAACAGCCCTCGGGCACCGCCTCGGCATTGGGCACAGCCTCGGCATCGGGCACAGCCTCGGCATCGGGCACAGCCTCGGGCCCCGCCCTCGACCTCCAGAACCGCATCGGGCACCGCCTCGACCTCCGGAACAACATCGGGCACCGCCTCGACTTCCGGAACGGCATCGGGCACCGCCTCGGCCTCCGGAACGGCATCGGGCACCGCCTCGACCTCCGGAACAGCATCGGTCACCACCTCGACCTCCGGAACAACATCGGGCACCGCCTCGACCTGCGGAACAGCATCGGTCACTGCCTCTGCATCGGGAACCACATTGGGCACCGCCTCGGCCTCCGGAACAGCCTCGGGCACCGCCTCGGCATCGGGAACGGCATCGGGCACCGCCTCGACCTCCAGAATGGCATCGGGCACCGCCTCGACCTCCAGAACGGCATCGGGGCACCGCTTCGGCATCAGGCACCGCCTCGGGGAACCTTGGACACGTCCACCTGGACGGCAGCGGCCTGCTCGGGAACGTCCTCCTGGACGGCAGCGGCCTGCTCGGGAACGTCCTCCTGGACGGCAGCGGCCCTGCTCGGGAAACGTCCTCCTGGACGGCAGCGGCCTGCTCGGGAACGTCCTCCTGGACGGCAGCGGCCTGCTCGCGAACGTCCTCCGGGCTTTGAGGAACGGCTGACGCCTGTCTCCTCCTCCTGCGGCCTCTCTGATGGCGTGCCGGTGGCTCCTTGACGGAAGACTCAGGCGTTGAGTCAACCATCTTGTCTGCCAACACAGGTGTAGATTCGACCATCTTGTGCAGTGGTGCTGGGCTGGCGGTCATCTCGTGCTGTGGTGCTGGGCTGGCGGCCATCTTGTGCTGTGGCGCTGGGCTGGCGGCCATCTTGTGCTGTGGCGCTGTGTTCACCGTGGCGTTGGGCTGGCACCCACCTTGTGCTGCCATCTTGGGCTGTGGTGCTGAACTGGTGGCCATCTTGGGCATTGGCGCTGGCTCAGCGGCCGTGATGTGAACACTCCTGGGAAACTCCGGGATCTGGCACATCCTGGAAAAGTAACTTAATACTGTCTCCGCGGCCATCTTGGGCTGTGGCGCTGGGCTGGCGGCCATCTTGTGCTGTGGCGCTGGGCTGGCCTCCATCTTGTGCTGTGGCGCTGGGCTGGCCGCCATCTTGTGCTGTGGCGCTGGGCTGGCGGCCCTCTTCTCTGGAGACACAGGTGTGGTCGAAGTCTCCCATTGAGCACGATGGCGCAGGTAATGGGTAAACCCCAAAAAGTCTAGGATCTCAAGCCCCTTCATCTCCAATTGAGGCAAAGGTTCATCCAGGGGACAATTGTTAAAAAAGTCCTTCAGTGCTGCATCATTATAACCCAACCCGACCGCCATGGTCCAAAACAATTGCGCCAGGCCACCCACCTCACTCCCCCTTTGACGAAGGGTGGTTAAGTTCGGAGTCTCCCCCTCCGTTCCTCCATGGTGGCTGGGGAACAGATTCGAAATCCCACACCGCTGGATCTAGGCATGATGGAGTCCTTCTGTCACGACACGCACACAAAAAGGTAGATCCAAATGCAGTGTTTATTAAAGGGTAATCCAAAATCATAAACAGTCCAGGCAGGTGTCAAAACCAAACATAAACAGTCCCAAAACACGAAACACGAACATCCACTAGGGGTGACCAGGAAAAAGCAGGGTGACATGCAACAAGGACTCCGTAACATGACAGAACAACCAGGGTATTTATACACAGGTGCAAACAATGTAAGTGGTGACAGCTGAATACAATGAACAGTGATGAACAGATAAGGCTAGTGGGAAATGTAGTTCTGAAGGGGGTGACACTAAGGGGAAGTGAGACCTCTAGTGGCCACCCAGGGAGACACAAACCAGACACCGTGACAACAGGAGAATACTTCAAAAAAAAAAAAAAAGCCTTGTACTGGGTGAGCTGGTTTCGGCCTCCTTGCTGTTGCTAAGGAACTCACATTCACGTAAAGAAGCCTTGTTGACAAGTTTGGTTGAGTTAGGACAAAACTCACAAGATATAGTACATTCAGTGCCCTGTAGTTGGCAATATCACTTATTTTGTAGCATAAAAAACTGCTGCAGAAAAAGCTAGGCGCCATGCAAAATGTAATGTGTAATTGCAACACTCATTACAAATGTAGTGGAGTAAAGAGTACAGATAGGCTTCTGTTAGGCTTCGTAAGATGTTAATTGATGGACTGGAGTCGTGTGTATTACTTGTGGATTGTTGTTGTTTGGGCTCTTGTTCTGACGGCATCAATTCACTGTAGAGGATCCATTGGTGAGCAAGTGATGTACAGTACTGCTAAATTTCTCCAAATCAGTTCTGATGAAGAAACCTGGCCCTGTGTTCTTTCATTGTAAATCCTTTATTGTAACTATTTTTTGTTGCTTTTGTCACAACTATTTTTGAATCATACAGTATAGTTAATGATCAATTTCTAATGACCAGCAGACAGAAATGTTGAGTCAGTTTGTGGTACTAACATACACTACAATTACTGGCAAACACAAATGGATTTGTATATGAATAAATGCAAATGTAATAAATTATTGAATACTTAATCGCAATAAATTTCTGCCAAAATGTTTTGAGAAGTGCTTTAATTAATCTCAGTTTACTCATAAAATTTGATCTTACTAATGGCTCGCTCCATTAAGTTCTTGAGATCTTATTTTATTTTTACTTGATGTCTTTAAGATTGAGAAATTTAACTGTCATTTTTAATGTTTAACCCTTAAACAGGCAACGTGCACCACAGGGGTATGGAGTGTGTGTCTGTGTGTGTGGGGGGTGGGGGGGTGTTTGGCATTCCCCCTTGGTGGTTATGGGGAGTGGGGGTGAGGGGATGTACTGTAGGAATCCAGTCTACAGAAGGGGGACCCCCTTGATAAAAATCTCTCCAAGGAGTGGGGTGGGGGGTAGAGGGGGATTGTGAATCACATCAAGGGGAGGGGATCCCCCTCAGTAGAAAATGCATACCAGGACAGGCCCTCCTTACCCCCTGTACCCTGTCCCCTCTCCTCACCTCTGGCCCCCCGTACCTAGTTCCCTTTCCCTTTCTATTTATTTTGAGTTAAGTATTTGTGCAAATGTTAATATTTGCATGTAAAACTGATATTAGGGTGTCCAACACTGTTCCTGGAAGACCACCATCCTGCAGTGTTTAGCTCCAACCCTGGTCAAACACACCCGAAAAACTTAGCAAAGTCTTCAGGATTACATAAAAGGATTTTATATATATATATATATATATATATATATATATGCAGCATATTTTGAATTTTTTTTTGTACCCTAATAGGGAAACGTATCCTGGAAGATCCAACTCATTAAATCCAAAATATATCAAATATTTCAAAAAATCCCTTTGAATATGTTTTACTGAAGTCCAGATGATATAAAAAGTGACTTGAAATGTTTTTTTTGTTTTGTTTAGTTTTTTTCATTACTATATTGCTGTATACAGTACATATCACATATGAAAACCAATAAAATATATAAATATATTATGGAATAATCTAAGAAATTAAATACAATTATATGAAAGAATAATTAAATTAATCTTATTTATTTAAATGGAATTCAAAAGTATAAGTTCTGTGTATTCATATTTGTATTTGTACTTATAAATATATTGCAGACATTACAGATATACAGTATATTGAAGAGAGGTCAGGGGTGCAGGGTAAGTTCAGCAATACCGGTTTTATAGGGTTTACACAATGCAGCATCACGTGTAAATCGAAGAAGCAGTTAATCTAGCGAGATAATATGCTGACTAAAGCTTTTTGATGCATATTAAATTCTATTTTTAAGCTAACAGAACATTTTCAGAACATTTTGGTAAGGTTTACAACAAATGTTCTTCCAATAACATTGATAAAATGTTAAGGTTCAAAGTTATCTGGTCTCAAAACATTATTCATGCATTGTTCTTGGGATGATTTTTCTGAAACTATTTAGTTAGACATATTTTAGTTAGACAGGCTGTTTTCATGTTGGTTAACCTCTAGTCATTGTGTAGCTACAGTCATAAGCATAATTATACCTGCATTGATGATGCAAATGAAAAGAGCACAAAAGACCTGTTGAAATATGAGGACGGGTGTAATTGAACTCAAAAAAAGTGTAAAACATCCGCATGATCTCCATGTTCAGAGATCTGCGCCCTGGCTCTGCTGAAGTAGCTTGAGTAGACTGAAATTTATCAAACTGGGAACCCTGTGAAGACAATAATTATAGAAATGGTTGGTGTAGCATCTGTTGGTTTTAAAACCTTGAACATACGGTCCTCAATGTCACCGCTCGATGCCAGACTTCAACAGAAACAGTTCTTGACACTCACCCAAAAACTGCTACAGATGCTAACAGTCATTTCTAAGTGTTGTTTAATCCTGACAGTGACACCCTGAAATTTCTCGTATAGCATTGGTGATTACAGAAATAGACATTAGTTTCTTTTTCTGAGTATTCATGCAATTACAGTGAATGGAGACTGAAGCTTTTAAGCTTTGAAAAGGTCGCAAAAAATTTGTTAAGTTGGCTTTTCTAGGTTGAGATATGCTCGGCTGTAGTTGCATTCATGAATTCCTAATAAGCTGTTCTTGTGGTACTGCTAATAAACTTGGCAGGCCGTAGGTATGATTCTCGTCAACCAATCATGAGTGTTTTCTTAAGCGTTGGTTTAGAGAGAGATTGACCTCCTGCGGTACCAGCATGCCAGTCGCAAGCCAAGATGGTTTGCCAGCAATAGTGACTTGCTATTCTTTCAGCAAGGTCAGTCAGATGGTAGACGCTAGGCATGATATCTTGTATCGTAGTTAATTGTCAAATTTAGTTTGTAGCAATTAAATGAATGTTTGTGTTTTAAGGATGCATAATGCATTAAACTCCACAAAACGAAATGCCAAACTATACAGTATTAATCCTAGTGTATTAGTAGTGTTATTACTTTTTGTTTTATTTTATTTTACTTACTTTTTATTTTAGTTAAAATTTTCAAGGGTGTTAAAGTTAATCCACTTTAAAGTTTGGAGTGATAATTAAGATTTAAAAACTTTAAAGCAGACACATTTATTCACTACAACCTATGTATGTATGTTACCGTTAGAGCCATAAAAAAGTTTTTTTTTCTTCTTTTTTTTCAGTCAATGAACATGCTTACATTCAGTTTTAGTTTTCGTTTGTGATAATAATTGACATAAAATAAAAATATTATTTAACACTACTGAACCAACTTCAACGTATACCACACAATTAACTTTTATGGCTTAATTCAGACAGAAATAGCTCTTCAAAGAAACAGTTGCATGTTACTACTTTTTACAGTGCACAAGTTGTAATATGATATTTCAATTCAGATGTTATGTTTATTTATTTATTTATTTTTTGTTTATTTATTCATTCATTCATCAAAGATAGCAGATACCATCAGGTCGATTTGGCATCTAATGAATCATATGTCTTCTCTCTTGTAACAGATCAACAGTGAAGCTGTAAAGGTCTTCTGATGTTGTTTGAATGGATGGAGTCTGATCCGTGTGTTTCAGGGGTCTTGGAGCTCAAATGTCGCTCAGAGTTCCTAGCAGGCCAAGCAGAGACTGAAGTCGTCTCTGTTGACACTGATCCACACCATCTGTGATGTGTCACTGCAACAGCACAAATACATGGAGCTCTGGTTAGTCACGTGACATGACTGAGATATATATAGTTAGATCCCAGACTTAAACCCCATTGAAAATCTGTGGAATGACTTGAAGACTGCAGTCCACAAACAGTAGTCACCAACAGTTTTAACTTGAGCAATTCTGCAAAGAAGAGTGGGCAAATATTGCAAAGTCTAGATGTGCAAGGTTAGCAGAGACATATCCCAACAGACTAAAGGCTGTAATGAAATCAAAATGTGTTTCAATAAAATACTGACACAAGGGTGTAATCCCCTTTCCACTCTGTGAATCTGTATTTTTATTAAATATATATATATATATATATATATATATATAATATATATATATTATATATATCTATCTATATATATATATATATATATATATAAATTTATTAACTTATTTATTTTTTGACATATTTGGTGTTATATCTTTCACTTGGATGTTATAAGTTATTGAGTAAATACAGCTGGATAAAACAAAAACTTTGTCTGTCTTCATTTCAGGTTGCTAAGCAACAAAATGTGATTATTTTAAGGGGGACGTGATTATTTTCTATACCCACTGTATATACATATACACACACACTAAATCCACAAGACAAAGACAAATAAATAAAGACTACAAAAATGCAGGCAGCTAGAAAATGTGAATAAGTGGATAATTTTTCAATCTTTTGCGCTTTTCCACACGGCGACAGCTTCTGACAAATAATTAATCTTATGCAGCAATTGCAGAGCCCTCGTCCAAATATGGATTTCCAATTTGCATAGTTCAGCCTGTGTTCTGTCATAGAGCCACAGTTCAAACTGGTCTAAAGATGAGGAGACTCCACTGTTTGTATCTGCAGCTGAAGGGGGCCAGATCCATGTCTGGAATTAGGAGTCGAATCGATGGTCCAATGGGGCATAAGGGACAGGAGTGTTTATTCAAATGAGAATAATTGATTGGTCACCCTTTTGATTTACATATAAATGAAACCTTTTTATCAGGCTGTCCACCTGTTTGATCCTCTTCATGAGCCGTTCCCCCGTGAGAGATGTGACTTGGTGTCGGGCTTCATTCGCACATCAATGAGCGACGACTCAGGTTCTGACAGTGCACAGTGCTTTGTATTCAGCTAGTGTCGCCACATCAGAAATTAGATATTTGCCAGCTCCATCACATGGAAAACATCCAGCCAGTGAGGGGAGAGGTGGAACTGACAGTGACCCATAAGGTCACATTCAATCTTCATTAATATTTTTACATATTCTTTAAAAAGATAATGACCGAAAAGACTTTTTAATGTTTTGAAAGAGTCTCTTCTGCTTAATAAGGATGCATTTATTTGAACAAAATATATGGGGATCAAATTGTGAAATATTAACCCAATTCAAAATAAATATATTTGTTATTTAAAATTTAAAATGTACTTTATTCCTGTGATCAAAGCTTATAAAATAACTGTTTTTCTATGTGTATATATTTGTTATTTAAAATTTAAAATGTACTTTATTCCTGTGATCAAAGCTTATTTATTATTATTATTATTATTATTATTATTATTATTATTATTATTATTATTATTATTATTATTATTATTTTATTTTTGCGAAAACAGTGATGATTTTCCTTTTTGGGATTCTTTGATGAATAAAGTTGAAAAATAACAGAATTTATTTGAAATAGAAATCTTTTGTAACATAATAAATGCATTTACTGTGCCTTCACTTTTGATCAATCTAATGCATACTTGTTGAAGAAAATCATAAAAAAACTTACTGACCCCAAACAATTTTTTACCCCAAACAATGCAAGTAGTAATGGTAATGTTGAAGGACCTGTAGAGAAAAGTAATTTAAGTCTCCCATGTCTGGGCTGAATGACAACTTGAACTATTTTTCTCCAACGGTTTCCTACGATATCCCAAGCTTCCTCCTAAGACCGTCAAATAAACCTGAGCTGCTATCCCAGGAGACGAATTTTAACTCATAACTAAATTAAACAAATTAAATTTTTAGGCCTATCGTTTCCCCCCAATCATATACTGTAAACATGTTTTTAATATTACTGAACAAGCCTGACTGCATTACTGAAAAACACTAATTTAAGGGTCAGATATGAACAATGAGATATATTCATATCAGTGCAAGTAGGAATTAATAGTTGTCTTATCAGAAGTGACACTGTTCTCCTCTGCTCTTTTATGCATCTTATTTAGGATATAAAACCTATTTAAATGTCATTTTGTTATTCAATGAGCCATGACTTACGAACAGTCTGAGCTCTCTGGGAGTATTACAGATGATTAGGTTAATCACTTTTGCTGACAGAGGAGTCATAATTACCTCAATGCTCCTGTAAAGAGGGTGAGGATTCAGTGATCTTGAATCCTAAACAACCTTGAATAACTATTCCAGTGAATCTGAGAGCAAAATACATTTGTGTTTCATTGGATCTGTCTTAGTTCAGGAGGCCTAATGGAGTTGTGCCCCCCACCCCCAATGATTCTCCTATAAAAATATACACAAATTAGTCATTAGTCATCAGAGTAAAAATACAGAGCTGTAAAATGTGGATTAAGTTCATTTTGACTCATCTGACTTTTGATCGTTTGTATCTTGGTAAAATCTGAACAAAGATGTTATTCATAATCATGTCGGAGAAGAAGCAAAATTCTCTATTTAAAAAATATCAAAGAAAAATAAAAAAACAATTATATATAAACAATCAAAAAAACGAAATATCTACATAAACACAATCCACAAAAATCTACTTTTAAATCACAAATTTATTAAATAATACATTTAATATATTTATTATATATTTATTTTATTTTTTCTTTATTTTTCACTAACAATATAAATACTTAATTTTCTCACTTAATAACAACTGCCATTAACTGAAAACCATGAAAAGTTGTTCCCATGGGTGTGTTATATATCTTTTAAGGGCCATTGGTGGTGGCTATTATATCTTTTTAAGGGCGATCTTTTTGGACCCATGAGGCTTTCACATTGCACATCACTGACAATTGTCAGGACTTATGGAGCAGAAATAGCCGCAGTGTACAGAGACTTATGGCATATTGTTGGTTGAAACTCATTCGGTATGCAGGATTCAGACTGCTGGCATCGATGTTTTCCTGCTATCAGACTGCTGATGAGGGTTTAAGCTCATAGAGGGCACATTGACTGCCAATATGACCTTTTCTCCAGAGACTTGATGCTGATGGTCTCAGCAGGCCTGGAGAGAGTTTCTGTGTTACGAGCGACATTAAGAAGCAGACAACTGCATGGACTTGTAATCTTTTTCTAATACTATGTTCTGTTTCTTTGTTCAGATGTATGTTGCAAGTTGCACAGAAGTGTCAAGGTTAAATGTTGTAAGGCCTTTCATAGCCGTGCTGGATGGAAGGATGTGGCTCTGGGATTGAATTTAAGACTTTGTGCTTAAAAAGAAGTCAAAAGACCTTCCTGCTAGGATTGTGGGAATAAATGATGGTATTAGAGAAAATAAAACACTTAGATCTAAGTAAGAGATCTAATAAAAGATCTTAATAGGCTTTTCTGATGGGTTCCTCTTAGAAAATTTCACAGGCATTGTAAAGGTCATGGGTTCAAGAGAAAGGGCTTTGGATCATGTTTTTAGAAGCTTTAGAAGGCCGTAGAAACAATATCATATCATCAAGTCAGTGTTGTCCAGGTGTGTTGTGCACCTATTTATTTGTTTTTGTTTATTTATTCTTATTTGTTTATTTTTACGTGGTTTTTTATTTATTTGTTTGCTATTTATTTATTTATTTATTTATTTATCAAATTAATAAACATACTTAATAACTAAACTGCATCTGCGATTCATTCAGTCAGTCAGTCAGTCAGTCAGTCAGTCAGTATTTGTTTATTTATTTTTTCTTATTTACTGTTATTTGCTATTACATTTTTATTTATTTGATTATTCATTTATTTGCTTATTTGCTTTACTTTATTTATTAGTTTGTTTGTTTCCTTATTTATTTATTTAATAATTTTGCCTAAAAAATTTAACTATTTTAATTATTTATTTATTTATTTTATTATTATTATTATTATTATTATTTTTATTATTATTATTTTTTTTTTTGGATGTTGCATTCAGAATCAGAATGGCCATGAGTCTGTCCACTGTGTGATAAAAAAAAAACAACAAAAAAACAATAATAACCTTGCATTTTTTTTCTGCTGGAGGAAAGCTAGATTAACAACATGGTGGTCAAGCTGTCAAGTCAACTAATTCAGTCAGGCTGTATGTTTTAACACGGTCTGGATCTCTGTCAGCAGCTGCTAGTCAGATTTAACCAGTTTGTGGTGTCCTGACCCTTCAGTCGGAGCTCATCAACCATATTAACCTTTTCTAAAACTTTGACCAAATGAGACTGGTACTATAATTTAGCTGTATATTTTTAGCCTTGTAAACAGTGGGTAACCACAGGGGAAACACAGTTTAACACAGGTGCCACACATGTTAATTAAACTCAAGGAAAATGATGAATCCAGATGGCACCAGATGGAGCTGGATGTGGAGCTCCTGCTTTCCTGCTTGAAATGATATTGGAACTTACTGAATTTCCTCACTTGAATAAGCCAGCTGGATGAGATCTGGACGCTGTCATGGTTGGGTTGTATCATTATAGGCTAGATCATTTCATTCTCATTCTTTGCACATTCTTTCATGGTTACCATATTTCGGCATCTAATATGCGATTTTAAAGAAAAAGTTTATTACAGCTAAATGATCAGATTAACAGAATCCAGCTTAGACCTGTTTGCATTAGCAGTGAACTACTGTATTTCAGTTGATACTCTAATGTTTTATTTAATCTGGAATATTTAAGTCTATTAAAGTCAAAAAAAACTCTTGGTAACACTATTACAGTAAGTTCAGTTAGTTAACCAGATAGTTAATGCCATAGGTTTTATGAATTCACAATGAACAGAATGTTTTTACAGAGTTGTTTATTTTGATTGTTAATGTTAATTAAAAAAAAACAAACATTTAAATAAATGCATTCTTCCCTCAATTATAATAATTATCAATTTATTATTATAATAGAAACTCAACAGTATTATTGATTTCATATAGGGAATGTATTGGACTCATCTATGTCAAATGTATAAAATATATTCCTTTTGCTTCAAGTGCTCTTTATGTTAATATATTTAATAATAATAATAATAATAATAATAATATATGTGTGTGTGTGTGTGTGTGTGTGTGTGTGTGTGTGTGGTGTGTGTGATTGATTATAAAAGTGATTACATTGATATGGTTTGTAGTTTCCCTATTGTGGAAGTATAAATTAATACAAATAAAGTAAAAAAAAAAAAAAAAAAAAAAAAAAAAAAAAAACTCAGTAGTACGGCACACAAAATGAAAATTTTCTTCACCAATTTATTTTTGTTGTTCACCACAACAAAAAAACATGTGAACGAACGATATAATATGTCATGGCCTCGAGAAAACAATAAGATCAAATTAAATATTGAAAACGTAATAATTATGTCGTGGCCACAAGATCAAATATCATATTTAAAAACATCCTTAAAGACATCCATATCCCAAAGACTCAATATTAAATGAAAGACATAAATACACCCATTTCTCATGGCCATGAGTTTAATCCGTAAACAAACCTGTGTTACCATAGCAACCCGGGATTATAAAAAATAGATAAAACATTTTTATTAACAATAAACATTTTATTTAATATTTGTATATTATTATTATTATTATTATTATTATTATTATTATTACAATAACTAAGGGCTATATTTGTATATTTATTGTTATATATGCTTATTTCCCCTTTCAATTTGTGTATTGCTTTACTCAGTTAACGTTTTGTATAATTATGCTAGTATTTGCTAGCTTACCATATTTTGTAAATAAACGCCTGACAATTATGCCAGTAAAGTTTTTGACTTTACTTATTGTATTTATATTTAATCTGTGATGATAAATGAGTGTGTTGTTTTAATTTACAAATGGAACTATTTGAATCATTAATTCCTCAAAACGAAACACTATAGTATTTATAATTATGGTCTAATAATTAGCCAAAATAAAATGAAATATATGTCAAATTTAATCTGCATTCCAGCAAAAATTCCAGTCAGTATAATCAAAACTTAATTGGCATGTCAAGCATTTACAGTGGGATAATATTTATAAAAGTATTCAGAACGTTAAACAAAGATATTGAAATGCAAGGGAAAAATTTATATAAACGAATATAAAAAAAATAACCTAATATTAATACAACTAAAAAATAATAATAATAATAATAATATACAAATATTACTAGGGAAAAGACGATCAGTTAATTTACTTACAAGACTGTAGGGTGGATAAAAATGTTTTCTTGTGGGCCTATTTTATATTATGCACTTTATGTAACATTTATTCATAATAAACTTTGAATTTGAATTTTGAATTTAAATTTGAATGTTGACTATCACACAGCCCAGTAGCCAAGTCCTATGCTTAATTTAATAATTTAATAATAAAATAATTTCTTAATTCAAAATAAAATATGAATGAATCCATAATCCCAAGTTGCTATGGTCACGCAGGTTTGTTTACGCGTTAAACTCATGGCCAAGAGAAAAAAATATATTGTTCCCTCAACATAAGAAGTCGTGGCCACAAGAAATGGATGTCGTTCCTTCAACATAGGATTTTGGGACCATGACATAAGGATGTCATTTCCTCAGCAAAATGATCTTGTGGCCACGATATAATATCACGTTCCCACGAGTCATTATGTTGTGGCCACGACAAAACTAAGTGAAACAGACATGTCACCTTCTGGGCACCATACAATAGGAAATTTAATTAATGTTTGTAAATAATAGATTGCATTAAATTATTATTAATTTTATTATTATTATTATTATTATTATTATTATTATTATTATTATTATTATTATTATTATTATTATTATGCAGAAGCTTGATAATAAGGCTTGAGAAAGCCTAGTAATTGGGAAATATATTTTTAAATTATTGTTAATCTATAAATTAATGAATTATTTCATTATAAAATATAAATAATATGAATGAATGACTGATTTAATTACAAAAATATAAATAATTCATTCATGTATACAACTTGAAATGTTGGAAATGTATTATGTAGAAATTAATATTAACCTTTGTAGATAATAATGTAGAGGTATTCTATATTAAAAAATTAATAATGAATTATAGTTTTGTTTAAGCTTTAGATGTACGAGAGTAGAGACACTTTTGTCTTTCTTCTGCCTGACTTTTGATGATGTTTTTTTCCTTTCCATAGTAAGTGAACAGATGCTTTCAGACATTGCAGTCAAAGGTAAGATGACAGGAGTGAGAATGTCAGAGAGGAAAGCCTCGCTAGTAAACTGACAGACTCACTGCTCAGAGACTCCAGTAGCGCGGTTGTTTCAGACATGAGTCATATGTTACCACCAGTGCTGTTATTTTCAAATCAATGTCACTGCATTTCTCCACGTTTTTGCTGTTCTTTAGGTATCTGAGGGAAGCTTTTACTGTATGGGGTGTGAAGAAATTATCTGTGATTATCAAGATCATAATGTTTATCTGTTTAAATAAAACTGTTCTACATCAATAGATATTCAAGCACTGCCGTTTGATGTTGTACATTGTGACTGAATATAACAGGCAGAAAAACATCATTATTGGAGAGTAATTGGTTATAAAAGTCCCTGAGTCATTTACTTAAAAAAATTTAGCCTTATGAACTGTAAGAATAAAAAGAAGGGGTCAAGATTTGTCTAGGCTTGGGTGAGAAATCATTCAAAACAACATTCTTTTCTTGACAGCCATTCAAATATAGTTATTTATTTTGATAAAATGCAAAACAAACAAATAAATACGTTTATTTTACCCTATGCTTAGGTTTGAAAAACATAAAATAAATTTTCTGCTTGCCTGTTTGCTGCCTTTGATGTTATGGCATAGCTTAGCAGTTATGCTATATATATAGCAGATTCAACATTGTTTACTGATTCCTTTTAGCATAATATGAAATATAATAGAAAGAAAGAAAGAAAGAAAGAAAAGAAAAAAGAAAGAAAGAAAGAAAGAAAGAAAGAAAGAAAGAAAAACAATATTTAAATATATCCCTTTAATGCCATCAAAATGCATCAAAAATGTAATATAATTGTAATGTAATGTAATGTAAAAAATATAATATTTATACAATAGTCAACATTTTTATTTTATTTAATTTTTTTAGCATTTAATGAAATATTACATTTATTTATATTTATAATCAACATTTTTATTTTATTTTTTAGTTGATGTTTTAGCATAGAATGAAAAATTATATTTGATTATATTTATATAAGAGTTACATTTATAGTAAACTTTTTTTAGATGCTTTTTAACATTTAATAAAATATTATATTTACTTATACTTATTAGAGTTTATTTAATTATAATCAACATTTTATTTTATTTTATTTTATTTTACTGCTTATCACTATGCATTCTTGGATTGCCTTTCTGAATGATGTTAGTGACACTGCTTTAGAAATTGAACAAAAATATATATATTTTTTTTATTTTCAGAAAGCATTATGCTGGCTATAGGCTTTTAGTTTAGTGTGCATTTGATGCTGTCTAAGAAATCCCACTTGGTTTTTGATCTGAGCTTAAGTTTAATATTTTAAAACATACAATCACTGTGAACTGCTCTCTGCAATTGCAACAGTTCCAAACATTTTCAGTGGGCTTTTGACAGCACTTTTTTGTCATAGAGCTTGAATTTTATAGAGTTATTGACTTTAGGTCCTCATCTGCTGCTTGTGTAGAAATAGAGGAACATATTGTTCTTTGAGTGCCATTTTACGACCTTTCAGATCAAAGACACCCTTTGTAGCTCATTGTCCTGCACCAATTATTTAGCCCATAATTCTCTCTCTCAGTAGCTCACAGTCATATGCCGTTTGCCTGCTGGCATTATGTCTCATGTAATTCCTCATTTAGCACGTCCCGGCGGGGTGTTGACAGGGTTTGTGCCTCACTTGGCATTCATCTGGAACCAGATTAAAAAACCAACATCAGGTCATGCACTATATTAGCATGATATAGTCTGGAAGTAAATCGCTGGGTGACATCAGCTTCACAAAACTACTAAATACCATCACGTTTATTCCACAGCTGTTAAAGGGCGACATTTAAGTGATTTGAATCAGGGATTACACATGAAATGACTTAACAAAACAGAGCCAAATGAGTTCTCATCAACCATTGCCTAGTTATTATAGAATTTTCACATTTTTAAGAGACAGTGAGTAAGGGGTAAAGACTTTTATATTGAAAGAGACTAAAAGAGGGTTGTAAACAATGAAGTTATTTTTGCTTTCAACAACACCTTGTAAGATGCAGTTAACAAATGCATTGAGCAGCGCTGTCATTGGAAAACACCCCTAACAGAAGAAAGGATAGTACAACAAAGATATTGCTTTCCTCAGCAGACATTCAAACTAATGTTTTTGCTTATTATAAGCTAAAGAATGAATGCTTTATCAGATGCAGGTAATCACACTCACTCACTCAGTCTGTCTCTCTCTCTTAATACAGTAATACAAAAAGCTTTCAATGAAGCAATTCAATGTTCCTTTAATAATAGTTCTAAAGTGACGTCTTTGAATTAGTAACAGAGGCTTGGGTTCTTGTATAAATGGCTAGATATGGCTGTACATCGGCACACTGTGATTACCTGTGGTATTGCAATAAATATGTTTAGTTTTCATTATTTTATAAACTTGTTTTTTATTTAATTTTATATTTTTATTTTCTAGTTTTTGTTAATGTTAATTGTTTAAAATGTTTTATTTTATTTTATTTTGTTTTATTTTAATCAGACAATTTTGACAGGAATTTCATTTCATTTAACAAGCCTGTTTATTTATTTATTTATTTATTGACTTTTGGTGTGGTCAGTGGCTTCATTAGTATTTTGGTACACAATTATAGTTATTTAAGTGTAGTTGTCATTCTTTTATAAACTTCTTTTTAATTTTATTTTATAACAAAACATTTTTTAAACCTCTAGGTTAGCCTTCTGAGAATATGGTATTTTCCATCATCGATGATTACATTCCGCTACCAATTTGTTTGTTGAAATCTGATCTTTCTTCTCCACAGTTTTATCTACAAAATGTAGTTTGAGTTGTGATTATTAGTACAACTGGTTTCTTTTTGGTCAGACTACATATCTGCAAAGCAATTTTTTAGTTGAAGTTTTGCCTTAATTGGACAGAATAACAAAGAGCGAACACAAAGTTGTATGAAGACAAAGGCTGAATGGGAACTGAATGATTACATTTGAATCAGCATGCCTCCATTATTGCATTTGGATGATGTAAACCACATTTCTGAGTAGAGACGCACAACATTGCAATCAACCTGTTTGCACCGATTTGCCAGCAGTGGTTTGTGTGGGGTTTCTGTTGTCTGTCACTTTCCGTTTGCAGTACGCTGGCCTTTATAATCACTTCTCACCGCTGCTTGCAGGTTTGTCTTGTTAAATCATATTTAACAAAAAAGGTTGGAGGACTACATTTTCTCTGGCCATCTAACCTTGAACCTTTCACTTTGTAATCTAATCTACTAATTTAGCAGAAACATCACAGAGCAATTGGATAAAAAATATGTCTCTAATTGTTTGTTTTAAAGCTTATTTTACTGAACCAGAAAAAAAAAAGGCTTTGAATTAAGTGAAAGTGCATTTGAGGTAGGATAATGTCTTTAATGGTAATGATAACTTGGGTTGAGTGCTACATATTAAATATTTGATGAGAGGCTGTATATTTGATAGAATATCTCCAAACTCTGAGTGCCACAATTGAGATTCCTGTGTGCAGATTTGGGGTATTTGTAATGCATTGGTCTTTCCAGACAGACAGTCAGAGGTGGGCTGTTTTTGAGAACAAATCGTGCAGACCTGCAGTGGCTGAAGAGTGACCTTGGGTTGTGAATGAGATTAAGTAAAATTTAAAATAACATTTAAATCCTTTTTCTTTTGAAATGTATTAGCCTGTCTAATTGATGGGGCCTTCAGATATTCCAGAGGAAACATACAGTTAGTCACTGTTTCTGAACACAAGAAGTTTTGCTTAAACACTGTAAACTTTGATAATATGTGCAGATCGTCCTCACTGAAGCACAAACTGACATTTCCCTACGAAGCATACACTTGAATATTTCTCACCTAAGGGTGAGTAAATCTAAAGCAATTTTTTTTAATTATTATTTCTTTATTTCAAAACCAGAACCTTCACACAGCTATTTTCCATAAGACACTCAATGGCCCAAAAATGACTAAAAACACCATAACAGTACCATTAAAGTAGTCCATAAGAGTCTTGCATCATATTTCTGAAGTTATACGATAGCTTTATCTGATGGACATACGTACGAACCACTATTTATAGTGCATTTTGTGGAAAAGAGCACAAAGGTTTTGAGTAAATTATGAATTGAAATTACAGCAGGCAGGTTTGAGTAAATTATGAAAGAATTGCAATTTTTGGGGAACTATTTCTTTAAAATCTCCTACTGTTATCACAATGCCACACAGTGGGATTCATTTCTGTACGTCTTGCTGCAGGCCTCATTAAAACAGCTCAGCTTGTTGCCTTTAATTGTAGACATTGTCCTTGTACTTTGCCCTACACACTTAAATAATTATAATGATCACAAGAAAAAGAATAAGACGATGACAAAGATTTTCCCCTGGATAATTAGGTTCATCTCCTCCGGCAGTCTCTCTGTCGAATTTGAGAGTTTTAAGTTAAATAATGAATGTTAAATCAAGCATGCAACGTTCAGTTCTCATACAGTACGAGTTGGATTTCACTTACTCTGTTTCAAGACAGACGTCCTCCAGAGAAGCATAAACAGCAATGATCTTGTTATCATTTCCTCCCTTGTTGTTTGACCGTAAAGGAAGAATATATGGGTTGTGTTGTGTGTGATGTGAATGGAGACAGCAGTGCTCTCCTTACAAAGAGCAAATTAACAGCCATGAAGCTGAACAATCACATGGTTGCCATTGGAAACCGGCCACTTTATGAATTTGCCTCTGAGAATAAAACCACTTTGCCATGTTCACACTCATGAGAAATCGATGAATGTTGGAATTGTGGAAGAACTTCTTGTTAGCAAGATCACGGCCAAATCAAATTATACTAAGCTAACTCTGTAGGAAGTCACAGCAAGTTGAAAAGGATTTATTCCAGCAAAAGTTTCAGACAAAAAATTTAACTAAATTATTCAAGAATCACGTTATATTGTTGTATGTTGTTTTAAGGCAAGACACTACATGCAAAAACATGGTGGAAGTGTATTTATTTAATAATGTTTTTCCTTCTTTATTTATTTTTATTTTCCTTTTCTGGCTGTTGACAGTGTTTTCTAATTTATTTTTGCGTGAAAAACACAGATATCCATGCCCCCTTTGTAGAATCCTTTATTACATCAACAAAATGAAACCAATGTTTAGAATTCTGTTTATTAGTGCATTTATTAGATCGTGGCCTATTTGCATATTACAGAAAACTATTTGGCAACTGTCAATGTAAGTTAACAACTGAGCTAGTATGGTTAATTTTTTACTTGATTTTTCTGCGCTGTTGTTTGGGTTGTTGCTCTGCAGTTTGTCAAGCTTACATAAAATGTTTAAACGTTGCTAAATCTTTGAACTGTGTAAGCTACACTAAAGTTTAATATTCAGGCCTAGAGGTTTGTTAAAATGAGTAATCTTAAACATAACCAACAGTAATAGCTATGGCTTGACTTTATTCAGTAAACAGAATGAGCAAAGCATGAGTATTTATTATTAATGGTATTTGCTAAGACATATTCATGTCTCATGGTTTGGAAGAGTATATTTGATGTGTGTGAGTTATAGTGCTTCTTTGATGACTCTAGCTACATTTTTAGAAGGTGCTCACACTATTTACAGAGATGAGTTGGAAGTGAAAAAACAGGGTTAGAATAATGAATATTTATATTACCTTTCAAAAGTTTGGAATCAGTGAGATATTTTTCTTTTTGAAACCAAATAATTGTTTTATGTTCACCAAGTCTGTATTTAACTGATCAAAACAGTGTTATTTTAGATAAACGTTCTAATAATAATATATATATAGATATATCTATATATATATATATATATATATATATATATATATATATATATATATATATATATATATATGTTTACCTGGGATAGCAGGGCTCCATTTTCAGAAACCATCCCTCGAAACACTCTGTTGCACTGAATGGCCACTCAAAAACATTTTCTCTTATTATAACAGTTGAAAATGGTGGTTGTGCTTAATGAAGTGTGGAAACAGCAATACATCTTTTTTTTTTTTTTTTAGAGGTCTATAAAATAGTATGAAGAACAACATTTGTTTAATTCAATTTAATGCATCAGTGGTGAATAAAAGTATCAATTCATTTAAAAAAACAGAACATCTCCTGAAGAGTTCAACAATTTTGGCTCTGTAATACTTTTAAAATGTTGATTTGAACTTTTTGTTCAACCATTGGCATGGGGTTATCTACAGTATATGTACGACCTATTTGGATTTGAATTGTTTTTTGCAATTCCAGTATTTCAACTTCTCTTTCTATGACTTCCCAGACAATAACATGATACAAAGACATCAAGGAGAGGCACTTTATTAATTAACAGCCTGTATCTCAAGGTAATTACATGGCATCCTCCTCCCATTCTTATAGTGTAATTAAGTCTGAAGGTTATCTCTCAAAGAACAGATAAAAAATCTCAGGTACTATTACGGATCTTGTAATAGGAACAATGAGACAATGAAGACATCAAGTGTACAAAATGACTATGGAAAGAACAAAAGCATTTCAATTAGGATGAAACGAGGAAATAATGAGACAAGACTTTACAAAAAGCTCTTAAACATTTGTAGAGGTCATTTACTTGCTGTTGACCGAACCATCCGATGATCCAAAACTGATTTTAAAAACCGTCGCCAATTAGAAATCCCATTTGGCCTTGTAAAGGGGACGGCTTTTCGGGTTGTACCCTAAACTGGGAGCGAACAGATGGAGGAGAAAAAGGGCTTGTTTAAGTAATGCTCCAGTGCTTTAGAGCTTTACTGAAATCATCCTGTTGTCTCTCCAAGAGAATGATAATGTTCCATATTTAAGATGTTCTCGCCTCAGCAAAATATCTAACAGGAGGGTACGGCTAGATGACGAAGCAGAATTGCAGGTCTAAGACAAAAGGTGATTGACTGAGTTTCCAGTGTTGAAGGGAATGCATCAGGGAATTGTTTGCATGCTAAGGTTGCACAAGGATTGTCTTTAATTTGTTTTATTTTTTTCTTTGCAATTTTGTCTTTATTTTGTCGCATTAGCACTAAAAATCTTCCGGGGTTTTGTCAGGAAATTTCAAGTCACTGGAAGATGCATCAACCTGTAATTGTGACTTCCAAACCTGTAAGTACGAATGACTTTAATGCAGCATTATGAATTGAATTATATATTTTGCAAAAGCTAATGCTTCAATAAAAAAAAAAAAAAAAAAGAGAGCTTTTTAAAAAATTTCTAATAGTGATTCTAAATGTAAATCTAGATGAAAATATGTGGCTTTTTTTTACAGATGTTACGTGTTTTGCATATATAGTATATATAATGCTGCTATTTATATAAAATTAAATTACTTGAGGAAAAAAATTATAAAAAAATACCACATACCCCCTCAAAATGGCACAAGAGTGGAGTAAATTAGGCAATTTAGTGAGTGGTGTTATGTTTAAAAACTTTAAAGGGTTCATATGATGCGATTTCAAATTTTCCTTTCTCTTTGGAGTGTTACAAGCTCTTGGTGAATAAAGAAGATCTGTGAAGTTGCAAAGACTAAAGTCTCAAGTCCAAAGAGATATTCTTTATAAAAGTTGAGACTCGTCCACGCCCCCCTGAAACGGCTCGTTCTAACACGCCCCCACTCTACGTCAGTATGTGGTAAGATTTGCATAACGCCACCCAGATGTTCACGCAAAGAAAGAAGGCGTACCTTTTATTCTCGTTGTAGTATTGTAGTTGCTGCCGCCATGTTGTTTAGATGCTGTGTGTTTCATTGTGAAAGCGAAACTACTTTCTTTGGCCTTCCAAAAGAGGAAAATATCCGCTTCATCATGCCTGGGGCAGATCCATGCAGGTCACTGAGGAAATACATCAACTTTGCACTGCGGATCGCAGAATCGGCTTTCACCGTGGACGAAGTGGTGTCCAGCCCAGGGTTGTCACATGTGGTTGCTGCAAGACCAAGGTACGCTTCTTTGTAGAATCTGCCGGCTGCGCTGTTCTTAATCCGTCTGCCTCTGCTCATTCAAGCCGGCCGTGGCTCACTCTAGACCGCGGCTCACTACTTTGTTTTTCCCTTCTGAAATAAAACACGACTAGAAATCATGTTTATATCACGTTTATAATGGGGTTCATGTTTTTGTCTCGTCGCTCCGGCCGTACAAGGCTTCACAATATGTTAAGAGGCGTAACATTTCCATCTCACGCTTGAGGAATTTGCAAGTAGGGCTCGCTGCAGCCTGCGGTGGACATCCAACCCCGCCCACATCCAAGTGTGACGTCAGAAGTCACGCCCATCCCCGACACAACCCCGCCCACATCCAAGTTGTGACGTCAGAAGTCACGCCCATCCCGACACAACCCCGCCCACATCCAAGTGTGATGTAAATGAAAGCCACGCCCATATCAAATACGTCTCCTCATGTGATTTCCCCATCTCCGTACCTGGAAACCCGGAAGTATGTTGAAACAATTTATGGAAGTTAATGGGATCTAAATAAAATAATATTGTCCTTCGTTTTACTAATACACGTTTTCTTATTTTTGTAAAGGATGTCTAGGCTAAAATGGCACAACTTAAACCTAATATATATTTAATATGTCTAATATACGGAGCTGATTTTTGTCATCATAACAGCTCCTAAAACGCTTATGTTGATTAAAGTAGGCTTATTGTCAATTAAAACTTTTAAACCTTACCTTGTTCATTTATGTTATGAGATAAATTCACATTTATTAAAAAAACGACTTTGACCTACCCAAGGCAAAATTGAAATGCATCAAATTTAAAGGGGACAATTAGATTTTGGTATTGTAAAAGTATGCAAATTTATTGTAAAAGTTGGTATTGTATAATTGTCATTTAATTTTCTAAAGATTTATTCCACTTATCATTAAGTGTTAACATTTGAATGATAGAATCAACAGTTCCCCATATGCAGTAGACTACACATACTTAGGCTGAATAAAGATTGCATTGATAGATTATATAAGTAACATGACATTGACCTTCAGGCCTTGTTCATCACAACTTGATATGAAACATGTCCAGGTTCTCCACATACTTAAAGATGAATGAAAAAGGCATCCATTGTTTCATTGGGTATTTTTATATTTATTATTTTTATAAAAATAATTACATGTACAATTTTACAAAAAAAAAAAAAAAAAAAAAATAAAAATAATAATAAATAATAATATACACCACCAGTTTTTGAACGGTAAGATTTTATTTTTTAAAGTCTCTTCTGCTCACCAAGCCAGGATTTATTTGATCCAAAACACAGCAAAAACCGTAATGTGAAATATTTTTACAATTTAAAAGAACTGCTTTCTATTTGAAATGTATTTTAAAATGCAGTTTATTCCTGTGATCAAAGCTGAATTGTCTGCATCATTACTCCAGTCTTCAGTGTATTAACATAATAATAATAAAATGTTTTTTGAGCATCAAATCAGCATATTAGAATGAAGGATCATGTGACTGGAGTAAGTCACCTTTGAAAATCACAGGAATAAATTTCATTTTAATAGAAATATAGAAAATTGTTATTTTAAATAGCAAAATATATTACAAAAGCAAAATATTATACAAATATTTTAAAATTGGACTGTTTTTGCTGTACTTCGGATTAAATAAATGCAGGCTTGATGAGCAGAAGATATTTCTTTAAAAACATTAAAAAATGTCACTGTTCAAAAACTTTTGAACTGGTTGTGTTTAACAAAAGGTATGCTCCAAATATTATAAAGTCTGAGCAGCTGAATGAGCAGCTGAATGATCAGATAAGACAGTTCTTGACATGCAGTACACACATACAAACACAGACTACACAGAGAGAGTCCTTGCTTTAATATATCTTCAGATTCTCCCTCCAGGTAGTCTTTGATGGCATTCTGTTGATTTTTACTGTCCATCTGGAGAAAGGCAGGCCCTGTCACCTCCCCACAGAATAACCCACGATGACTCTGTACCACGCTGGACCAACGTCCCTTACAAACTTCCACTTTATGTCCTCTTGGCGCTCCTGTTAAAAATAGAGAATACATACGTGTTGGGGGTATGTGTGTCCACTAAAAAGTATTTACCTCATCATTCTACATAAACATATTTATGACTTTAAACCACAAAAATCAATCAATATCTAAAGAAATGCTCTCACCATACCTCCATGCACCACTGCATGGCTTATGTGGTCCTTCAAGTGAACTGTAACAAGTAATTTTCTTTACTGGTGAAACTGCAGGTAAGTACATATGTGTGAGAGGGATGAAGTGTGTGTGTCTGAGTGGGTAAGATGAGTGTTATGTGTGGGGGGGAAGGGTATAAAAAAATATTGCACATTGATTCATAATTGATTTTATGTTGTAAGACTTGTGCCTTCTATCTATCTATCTGTCTCTCTATCTATCTACACATGTATGTATGTATATATGTATGTATTTGTGTGTGTGTGTGTGTACGCATGCATGCCACGAATACATACATACATATATACATACATGTTTGGATAGATATACCCCCCCAACGTAAAAAAACACTCATCTCACCCCCCACCCATAAACACACACACACACACACACACACATAAGTATATTTGTTGCTAGCAATAACGTGCCTGTGTGAAGTTGAAATTAAAAATACTGTTGTTTATGCACATGCACACAAATAACGCACACGTTCTTAAAGTTGTCAACGTTTGGTAAAGACCAAAGATTTTTTTTTTTACTTACCGACACGGCAAACAACAGCTTATTTTTTAGCGGTTGGCAAACAATACAAATTATCTTCTTATTGATGCTTCTTCTCCCGTTTCAAAAGTGATTGAGAATGTGACGTATTTTGACATGGGCGTAGTCTGTGACGTCACACTTGGATGTGGGCCGGGTTGGATGTCCACCGCAGGCTGCAACACGCTGGATAGTTGACAATCACAGCACACCTCGCTTATCAAAGAGATGAGCCTTATGAAAATCGACACATTTCAGAAAGGCGGGGCATAGAGGAGAAGCAATAATGTACAGTATGTGGAAAATAATGTTTTTTTTTGTTTGTTTTGTTTTTTTTTTTACCTTAAACCACTCCAATAAACACATTTCATTACACCAAAATACACAAAATAATGTTCTTTTTAGCAGCATCACATGGCCCCATTTAAAAATATAATAATAAAAAATAAATAAAAAAAAATAATAAAACTATTTAAGGCGGTAACAACTCTTTAAGCTCGTAGTTTATTTAGATTATTTTAATTTGTTTTCAATAGTATTTTAATATAATATATATTTTATTTTATTTACTATTATTATAATTTGTAGACACAGCGATTTTAGTCACACACTATAAGGGTTGGAATTTTATTTTTATTTTTTTTCTGTAACTAGCAACTAGTTGGTAAGTGGATGACTAATTAACCCGTATCTGCTGACAGACTCGTATGTCCTATGTCAACATGGTTAAACCATTTCAAAGCAAAAAGTAGCTTGAATTTAGCAACTCGTCTGAGTTTTCATCATTCCCGGGATGTACACCTTAATAACCCTTGTCTGTTTTACTTTCATGTCTGCTTATTTGAGATTTCACTGTTGAATTTTTTTTTTACAGCAAAACATGTTGTAACGGGTTATAAATTCCTGCAGCATTAAAATTTAAAGAGAGGAGTCAGTCGGTGATCCTGTTAGTATTCACTAAAGCACCACACATAAGCGGAATCACAGATGGAACATTTCAGTGGAAATTAATATACTGCAGCAATAATCAGGCCTCTGTTTTTGATTTAGGAAACTAAAGTAGATATGGTGATATATCTGTTTAATTACCAAGTCATAGAGCATCCTTTCCTTAACACATATTAATTCATAAAGAAGAAAAAAAAGTGTTAATTTTAATCTGTTTTTGTGAAAGAATTTTTACAGATTGTGTCACTACTAGGGCATTTCAGCTTTTTTTAGTCTTAGGTGTTTCTCCTAAAATATTTATATTTGATCTTGGAAGAATTTGATGAGTGATGTCTGAGTTAATATTGAGATCGCTGGCTTTTGATTGCAGACTTTTGGTATTTTTGACATATTCAAGCACATTTTGAGACATGTGAGATCACTGGGGTCCTTTTAAATCAGGAAACTGGAAATATTGTGTCATTCTTAGTCTGAAAGCACATGTGAGTATGGCGCAAATCTGATTGGATTGAATGAGAGTGTGAATAGCAAAAAAAACAGTAAATCTGACATTTTCATTATTTGCAATTTCTATGCCAGTGTACCTTGGCATTTAGTATAATCCATGCCAGATTTACCCTTGGCGTGCATTATACAATTATTTATAAAAATAAATAAAAGTTTCATTTACACAAATGATTTTTACAACTTGAAATGTTTGTAAATTAATGTAAATATGAATGCCTTCATACAGTATAATAACCTGACCATACTAAATAATGATTAGAATTCAGGTGAAGATGCACTTTGTAGAGGAGTGTTGGAGGAGCCTGGTGATTCAATGACAGTATCACTGAGATACTATTATAGTTTTTATTAATATTTTGATCAAGGTTTCTTTTTTCTAATCTTCCATTTTCATCTCAATTTTGGTGAAAGTTTTTTTTTTTTTTTTTTTTTGTCTGTATAGTTTTTTATACATTTTATTTCAGGAAATGTTTATTTTATTTAAAGTAACAATGTTTTATTTTTAATGGTTTTAGTTTTGGTTTCAGTTTTAGTTAACTGTTTAACATGCTGGGATAAGATCGGTGTTTTAGGGTGTTTTACACATGCAGCATTGTGTAACAGACTAGTGTCTGTTAGGAGTCAACAACCTCACAATTAAAAATATAGGACTCATATTTGAACTCAGTAACATGTTGTAATGTAACGTATCTCTCTACATAGGATTCTTGGATCACTCTATAATCAATCAGAGCGGTACTGAAGTAGGTTGAGTCTTTCCTTAGGGACTAGTGAATCTGAAGGGACCAAAAGATCATGCTCTGTTCAAGGTCTTCACTATTTCACAGGTATGTATGTTTTTATATGGGCTTGTAATGTATTCCAGTGCCCTTGGCCTGCATTGAGATTTGGATGAACTCATCTTTAGCTTTAGCACAGTTGAGGGCTGATGCATGTGTCAGATAAACACTGGAAGGACGAGATGTTCAGTTGGGTATCCAACGTAGTTTCTCTGTCTTTTTAATTTCATTGCAAGTTTTTTTTTTTTTTATTATTTATTTATATGTATTAAGATGAACCAAATGACTGTGGAGCATGGATAATCAGACATATTTGGAAGAAAGAGAACAACTGCAATGTCAGACAAAATCTTTCCTTCTGAAATGTGATGTGTTTACAAGTTCAGAATGATATTTAGAGTGATAATATCTGTCCTGGGGCCTGTTGCACAAAAGTAGGATAAGGGATTAAGCCAGGATATCTTGGTGATCCTGGCTCAATTGATCCCTAATCCGGTTGCACTAAAGCTGGATAGGGGGCAGGAGGATATGTTATGGTATAAAATTACCATGGAGATTTATTCTGTGGAGCTAGCCTGCTCCAGACCAGGCTAAATTCCAGGATCTATTTAATCTCATCCCTAATGTCAGTCAGCAGTCGCCACAAATGGAAAACCAATAGTTATTTCACTGCTCACTATACATTGTTATCACATATAACTAGACCCACTGTCATTATTTAAAACGTTTGTGATCATTAATTTCAATTATTTTGGATAAATAATGATTTTTAGATGATGTTGCTATCATTAGATAATTTACAGTTTCCCATAGACTATATCTAAAAATGATAGAATATTAGGGCCACAGAGAGAAAAAAAAGACAAGTCATAATATTGTAACCAGTTGTTTTAAAGGAGGACAGTTGTTAAAATGACAGATGTGGGGCATTTCGTAAAATTGTACTTCAGTATGGTTTCATAAAGAAAGACATGCTGATGTGCCAGAATATGAAGTATCACATTGTCATAACTAATCACAACTGTAAAAAGAATATGTTGCTTTTTTCTGCAGAAAGAACCAGCCTCATAAATTTATGACTTTATCCTTTTTTCCTCAGTGGGGCCCTAGTACACTGTCATATAAACAAATACACATTCCATATGAATATAAAAACACAATGTGTAACATTATGTTCCTTTATTGAATAAGGACAAAACAAAGCAGGTTAACTATCAGCTCCTTTCGAAACTGAAGTCACAGTGACTCTACAAGATGGAAAGCACAGAATCAAAAGCATATTATACAAAATGATACATACACATTCAAAGGTCTGTATATAACACACCCTGCATGTCTGCACACATCAACTGAACATACAAATGAATGGATGCAGTAGCCTCCCTGCAGCCTTGTATTACACACAGTATTACCGCACAAACATCATAAGAGGCAAATTCGTAAAAAGACCAACCCAAAAAAACCCTATTTCCTCTGCCACAGCAGGACATTTTTTACCTAAATTGAAAGCACACATACTAACTAAAATAATTCAACAGATTGGTCCCTCAGCAGCCGACCACTGTCGTCATCAGGAAGATTGCCCGGATTGTCCCAGTCCCATGGCTGGTGGCACTCTGGGGGCCCTCTCCTTCCTCAGGCAGGCCACATTGTGGAGGACAGCACAAGCCACAGTAATATCAACATGCCCTAACAGGGTTGACCCTTATTTGTGAAGGCAGTGAAAGCGTGCCTTCAGGAGGCCAAAGGTCATTTCAAAGTCTGGCCCTGGTCCTGGCATGGGCATGGTTGTAGGCCTGCTGTGCTTCCTGGGGGTCTGTGAAAGGTGTCAGGAGAAAAGGCTGGCAGCCATACCCCCTGTCTCCCAGCAACACACCAGAGAATTCACCTGTCAACACAAAATCTCATCATTACTACCTCATAAACACAGTGATATTCTTGACACAGCCATGATGGTTATAAATAGGGGTTTGTGTGGCTTACCTTGTGATAAGGCACTGATAGATTTCAGAGGCCCGAAAGATTCTGGAGTCATGGACTGAGCCAGGCCATTTTGCCACACACATTGCTGATCACACAGTCAGCATTGCAGACCATCTGAAATCATAAGATGAGGAATATTACACCAATCAATGCACATCATTGGCAATGCAGAGTGTTCGTCAATGGACAATATCAAACAGTTATGTTCACCTGAACATTAATGCTGTGAAAGGATTTCCTATTCACAAAATCGGCCTCATGGGCACCTGAGGGGGCTTTTTATCCTTATGTGTGTGCAGTCCACTGCACCAATGACATTGGGGAAACCTGTCACACAAAGTAATGAGTATCCTACTATGTGTTAACAGTTGTCCTGTAATTTGTAGATCCTCTTACCTGCAATCCTATAGAACTCCTCTTTCATGTCACAGAGTCTTCTGTGGCCAGGGAAGGAGATGAAGACATCTGCTAATGCTTTGATAGCCAGACACACACTCCTTATTGTGCGCGGCAAATTGTGGCCTTGTTCAGCTGTTTTCTGCATCCCCCCACTGAGTACAGGAAGGCTCCACTAGCAAAAAAGCGCAAGGCCACACAAAACCATTTGCTCCACACTCAGTGCATGGCTCCGTGCAGTGCGGTGCTTAATCCTGGGACCCAGTAGTCTGCATAGATACCTGATGCCATCTGCAGAAAACCTGTATCTTTCATATAGATGGTCATCAGGGAAGGCCAGTGGGTCCAACCGGTCCCTGAAGACCCTTTCTCGCCTGAAGGCTCTCCCAGCAGCACAAGTGCTTCTTCATCCACCCACATCTCGCAAGAATGGGCATGCCATTGTCAGAGCAGGAAGGAAACACACAATTTTGGGCCTTCATATAGGCTAGTGGCCACACCTGGTGCTGGGGGGGGTGGGGCAAAAGAGGCCGGTGCCTTATACGATGACTTGGTTGTACTGATTGCTGTGAAAATAAAAATACCTTAGAAAGATGCCACCGTCCTGTGTGCTCACAATAAGAGCTCATATGTCATGGCTCACTTGACTTTACGAGAATATACCTAATTTTTATTTTGAGCTGTGTCATCTTCTTGGAGCTGGGGGAGGAAGAGAAAATAATGATTAATACATTTGTGTTACAGTTAGCATACAGTGTACATTGAAGGCATATCTCACCTCCCTCTCAAGTTTTTTTTATTTCAAGTCCAGTTTCCTAATTGTCCTCTTTTTTATTTCGGACTCCAGTGCAAGATTTCTCTATCTTTTTCTTCTTGTACTGAATGTCTATGTCTGCCAGTTCTATTTGGCGCCGGAGGTGGTTGCCATACAACTTTCTGATAGCTTGTGAGCTCTGTGAACACAATACAATTAGCGCAGCTGGAATTTGGCAGGATGTGGTGTCCTTTTATTAATACGCACTATGTTGCATCTGGGTCCTGTAAAAGAAATTACATTTTTTGATTTTGATGAGGACTCTTCACCATTGTAGAGTAAATAGTACTTTCACGGTCTTAACATGATACCTCATGCCTTCTGGAATCCACAGAGATGGTCTCCTCCTCATCATCGTCTCCATCATGTGCTGTTGCTGCTGCACTGGGGCTTTCACCCTATCACATTTAATCGGATTCATATTGAAGCTAGTAGACAAGACATGCCAGGCCTACAGTATGCCTTTGATGGAGTACTCACTGGATCAGCATCGTCTGGTGCTTGGGCTGGTGGCTCTAACAGGAACACAGTGCTGCCAGACACTGCAAGGCAATAGGTAAACCAAAGTCAGACAGTCCAAATTGATTCCCTATGAATGTGGTTTGTATTCCATGTAGAGATGGAAGGACATACCTTGAATGAAGCGGGTGGCATCTAGGGAGGAACCTATGCTCGTCTCTTTACCCCCAGGGATCCCCTCTAAGACGGGCCTGCCTTTATTTAGCTCCAAGGCCATGTCCTCTGCTGGGGTAAGGTCAGCCTTTGGTGACCCACCAATCGTGCCTTGTCTGTGGGTATTCTTTTTCACTGCTAAAACAGTACAGACAATGTGTGAGCAGGCACCTTCTGGGTACAATATATGCTTGTGCTTTGTTTAAATATTAGTCAGGGACCATACCATTCTGCAGAATGTTCTTGTATTTGATTTTGACCTGCTGCCATGTCCGTTTTGGCCCGTTCATGTTTTAATCTACATCACACGCACACACACACACACATTCTTTATCACAAGAACATTTAATGGAGTCACACTGACAAAAATGACTTGGTATTTTTGTATTGTTTTCAGTAAAAAAAAAAAAAAAAAAAAAAAAAAACACTAAAGATGTATTTTTCTTGATTTTCTAAATGACCTAGCAAAATAAGTATAGGTTTAGACCAAAAATATAAACTTCAAGTAAATGTGTGCTTAAAACAAGCAAAAAATTTAAATATCTGTCAATATAATAAGAAAAATTCTCTTGAAATAAGTTTACTTTTTCCATAAACACTTACTTTTAGAAAAGTAATCTCTTGTTTCACTGGCAGAGTTTTTTGCTTATTTTCCCTAGGTTATTTTGCTCTAGAAAATATTTAAGATTTTTTTTTGATATTTTTTTTGACTGAAAAACAAGACAAAAATACTAAGAAAGAAAGACATTTTTTGCAGTGCAGTGAGCAACCGACCTTGGGTCCTTTGAAAGGCGCTATATAAATTAAAGTGATTATTATTATAGCTCATCTATGTATTCAAGAAAATTTTATTTATATAGCACTTTTCACAATTGTTTCATTCTGTCAAAGCTGCTTTACATTAATAAAAGCAGGGGAACCACAAAAAAAAAAAACCGGTGGACAACATAATAAGCAGAGTACAACGGCTAAGATTAAAACCGTACTGAGCGTAGTAACGTAAAATAATAATGTAAGGCTTTAATAATAATATATCATAGCTTTATACAGTGTGATGGAGTTACGTTACACAATTTCACTCATATATGCAGTGCATTTCAATAAAAATTTAAAACCGTTTCATAATTACAGTACAACTGCGTTTTTTGGAGATGTGAATTAAATATTTGATTTGTAATTGTGATGTTTCAGCGGAGCGGTGAGTGTGTAATTGTGCACCTACTTACGCATTCAGGCGGTCTGCAATACTTTGCCACGCTTTTCTCTTTTGCTTTATCACTGTGGCGGTGTTGCCTTTCTTCTTAATTATATATCTTTTACCTCCTCGTATGCCTCCATGAGGATTTGTGCTTCCGACGGGGAAAAGTACGCGGCTCTAGTTGCCATGGTAAATCAGGTTAATCTGTGATCTGTGGCGGGGTCTATTTGAGTGAGCCGTGAGCGCGCACCTATCCAGGATTGGTTTCACCTGGCTTAATGAATCCGTGTCTGCTCATCCTGGCTTGGTCTTTGTGCAACCAATTAAGCCTGGATGCACATGTTTTGGCTTTATTGAGCTCAGCTGAGTCATTTATCCCGGATGTCTTAATTCTACTTTTGTGCAACAGGCCCCTGGATTGGGTTGCTTTCACTGAGCCAAAACTAAATGCAAGTTTGCCAAAACAATCCCAAATAGCTTGTGGTTTGGCTACTAGCTTCAGTGCCCACATGGCGTAGGTGACAGAAAATGAAAGTCATTTCAAAGTCAACAAGTAAGTAGATATTTTTTTAAAGATAAATAAGACAACAACTTTATTGTTCTTTAGAAACATTAACAATCGTTTTGAACCTACAGTTCTGTTCAAACGTTTGGGGTGAATATTTTTATTTATCTTTTTAATTCAGTAAATATGCATTAAATTCATGACATTTATAATGTGACAAAATTTCCATTTCAAATAAATGCTGTCCTTTTGAACTTTCTATTCATCAAAGTACCCTGAAAAATAACATGTATCCACAGAAATATCAAGCAGCACATATGATATGATAATCATAAATGTTATTATTTTATCTTATTTCTGAAGTATCATGTGGCACTGAAGACTGGAATAATTCAGCTTAGCATCACAGGACTAAATTATATTTTAAAATATATTACAACAAAGAACAACTATTATGAATAGTAATATTATTTCAATTTATTACTATTTTTACTGTATTTTCAATCAGATAAATGCCGCCTTGGCGAGCAGAATAGACTGCTTTAAAAAAAAAAAAACCCTTAACCCCAAATAGTTCATTAAAATGTTTAAACTTTAAAGAAAGTAACATAATTTAAAACTGTGATGAACTATGTCTTAAGCGTTCTACACACTGCTTGTTTTTAGCAATCCTATAAGATCATCGCTGGTCACACTGTGCGACATGGATCTAATAAACTTGGGTACGACATGCATGTAGACTGTACGATAATGACACCTAATGACTTGTAGGCTATGACGCACATTTCTATAGAAGAATAAAACGTCATTAGCATTTTGTAAACAAAAAGAGCATAATGAATCACACTTTGACAGTTGTAGTTTTTATGTGTGCTGAAAAAAAGTGGGAGTGGCAAAAGAGGAAGGAATAAGAGCTTGAGGTAAACAGTTTTTTGTTTTAGCACCATGTATCATTGATTTCATGTCGCATTTTTATTGGTTGGTCAGTAAACATGGGTCGTAACTGCAAACACACTGTGCGAAGATCATGCTGAATCTCTGACACTGCCAGAAAATTATCGTAGGCTATCTTTGGTCGCAAGACTGTGACAACGGCTGTCTTTGAACCTCTCTCACTGTACAATGTAGGACCACCGATTAGAAGCCATGATCACAGAAATAGCCACGATTGTTTCACAATGACAATCTTCGTCTGGAACAGCCGAAAATCGTGCAGTGTGTCTCGGGCTTTACGTGGGGTTTTCCCTGGGCCGAGTTGGGTGATTGGTTCCGCCCTCCCAACTGATTGTTCTTGGATGGGTTCATTGAGGACACCTGTTGTTGACTTCCTGTTGGGCCTTTTAAAAGGCAGAATGAAAACTGACCATGGGTGAGCTGCACATTGGACTTGATTTTGTATGGTGTCCTTTAAACTTGTTTCTTGTTGTACATCCAACATTACTACAGCCCATTACGCTTTCATGCATACAGTTCACTTTACACCACTGATTCCTTACTGTTTCATGGTACATTTGTTTTGTTTGTGTGTTTTTTTTTTTTTTATAATTTTATTTTAATTTTAATAAGTTTTGCGTTCTATTCTGGCTTTCTTGTGTGTCTCTACTTTTGTTATGTCCTTTTATTTTTTTTATTTTTTTTTTGAGCCATGGGGCGTAACAAAAACAAAATGTAAAAAAAAAAAAATTAAATAAAATCTCAACCCCAAAATAATTCATTTGTGTAAATTCAGAAGTAGACTGTATTCAATTTGAAAGTGACTCCGTGTATGCACTAATTTGCAGATCCCGGTTCTCAAATGTCTCTCGCACACAGATGCAGCACAAGTGTTAATTTAGCTTCAGTGGAATATATGGGGATGGCATCCGCAGAGCAGTGTGGGACTGCATAAGAGATGAGCTCAATCTAACGGCCCACATGCTGCTGAATGGAAGGTTCTGCACTGGGCTTTTAAATAAAAAAGATGCCTTTAATTGGCTGCCATTGATCTGCAGCTCTTTGTGGTCAGGGGAGATGAGATGGATGCTATCTGTGGCTGTGGGAGTGAGGAATCACTGTGCTGGCATTACAGATGCCTGAAGTTTGTTTAAAGTTGTGGGAGGACATCTGAAGAGTAATTGTGAAGATGCCGTAACTCTTTAACTAGGTTGCAGGCTGTACAGGCAAAAACTTGTATCGCTTTGAGTGAAAATTAACTGAGCACTTTAATTAAGATATATGTTTGAAATGTTGAATGCAAATGCCACACAAGATGACAATGAATGCACTGCAAAAATGTATTTGTATTGTTGTTCATTTGCTGGAGTAAAAAGTTGAATAAGATATTTAAATTAAAAATAACAGTAAAATTAAACCTTTGCATACATTCAATCCATCCAACCTTCCTTTATATCTATGATCCTAGTGGTTATTTGTTCTTTCAAGTTGAATAAGATATTATCATATAAGTTTTCACCATTGTCAGCTAGTTTTTTTTTTTTGTTATTTTAAGCATACACAGTGCTAAATCTTCTTCAGTTTGTGCCTAAAACAAGAAAAACTAACGTGTCTAGCTGCCTCGATCATAAATAAAGTGTATAATGCATACGTTGCTGTGTGTGAAGCTATAAAAGCCTGTGTCACTCCAGATAAGCAGTGGCTCGCTCTCCTCTATGAGTTTTATGATCCCTTTCAAAGATGCTGCTGGAAATTAATTGAAGAGGGAGTGTTCGGAGGACTCTGGAGACACAAGAGGTTCTTCTGCAAGGAAATTCTTGCAAAGAAGGAAAGCCTGTAGTCTCAAACATCTCTGTTCTGAAAGTCTTTTGCTTCATATGTTATACACATCATTGTTGCAGCCAAAAGAAGTTTGCAATGGAAAAAGTATTGGTTCTTTGACCTTTTTGACCTTATTTTGTTTAAAGGATGCTACATGCACTTTTACAAGTTGTTTGAACTAAAATGTGTGTTGGCAGCATGTGTACACAACCACCCTATAATAATAAAAATCCACCCAGTGTTTTTTTTTTTTTAATCTACTAAAATCTTTACCCCTTTCTCAAATTGAGCCGATCTCAGATGCCTGTCTTTGTGACATCGATTGACATTGATTGACAGTAGCATTAAACACAGACTGGACTAGTGTCTTACCTTAGAAACGCCCTGAGTGAGCTGTCATCAGTCCTCCATTGTTTCGACGCCGGAGCAGATGTAGACAAGAATGTCTCCTAAGCAAATGAGGTATTCTGTTTTTGGATGTAATAATTAACATAGCATCCGTCATTTATTCCCGACATCTGAGCCGCTGAATACGCAGTGGAATACATTTGTTTTTGAAGGGAATGTGACCCCGATCTGCCAAAATGTGTTTATCTTCATGCAAATAATTTGTGATCCAGCTTCACCAACAGAAAAAGTGAGTATAAGGTTTTTTTAATGAACCTTTGCAAATCGTCTTTCCTAATAATGTGCTAATTAGGAAGTTTCACGATGAATGCGGCTAAAGTAAACAGTCCCTCAGAGAGCAACTCAAAAGGGAGGGGAGGGGTCAGCAGAGCTCATTTACATTTAAATACCGAATGCCTCAAGCGTGCGACGAAAATGTTATGCCCCTTGCCATACTGTGATGCTTGTCCCGGGCAGAACAGAGACACGACAAGAGAAAAACAATAAAACCCATTACAAACGAGCCATTTGTTGCATCCAGTGGGGACATAATTACGGATTATAATGCGTTGTAAAATACACAATGTAAAATAAAACCATGTCTCCATTTGTGATCAGAGAAATGACAAACAACAAGCTCTACTCTACACTGCTCAAAACTCGCGTTTGAATCATCATTGGCAAATCCTTTACATATGAAAACGTACTTACAGACTGGGAGGCAGAACAGCTGGCATTGTAGGCTACTCTTCCAGGATCAGGAAACAGTCCTCCATAAAATGTGCTGCACACATCTGAATATTTGGGTTGATCCAGGGCTTAATTTGTGCCAGAACAAGCCGGATCTGGATCCGGCACCTCCGAAATCCGATCCGGCACCTCATTTTGGTGGATCCCCCTCCTCAGGTGCCAATGAAAGACGTTTGTGCTGACCTGTAGTGTGCATGTGATATATTTCATGAAAAATCTTCTATTATGAGCGTGCTTGCCACACAATAACGATCTTCAGCATGCAAAAGACACGACATGTGAACGGCCCCTTAGGCTGCTGTCACAAGACCAAATGCACAGATCCAATATTGATACATGTGTTTTCTTTCTCAGATGATTACATTCACTTAAGATAAAACCGACTGTATACAAGGATACTCGCCAGGATGGCTATTTTGACGTCATTTTGTGTTTATTTCACTTTATGAGCAAAAATGACAACGTATTTTAAGTTGTTTCTACTGTTAGAAAAAAAAAAATGCAAGTGACCACACTGGCGCCTCCATGTCCTGCAGAGCACTTAGCTTCCACAAACACTTGGATATATGCCTAACAGCGCACATTTATCTTAGATAAATGTTTAAACTAGCATTGTTATATTGAACTGTTTTATATCTATAGATTTTATTTTAGGCAAGTCTAAAATAATGTGATTTCACAAATGCTTCGTTATCTCTTACTCCTCTAATCACATGCCGGATCAAATTAAGCACTTGGTTGAACTGTTCTGGAACAGTGTTGTAAATACAACTTAACCACTGATTTCTAGTTGTGTCCTCTTTTGGAAGGCCAAACAAAGTAGTTTTGCTTTCACAATGCAACAGCGTCTCCACAGCATGGCGCCGGTGGCAACAGCGAGAATCAAAGTTATGCCTTCTTTCTTTGCTTGAACATTTGGGCGGCGTTATGCAAATGTTCCCACATCGTGACGTAGACATGTGGGGGCATGTTTAAACGAGGTGTTTTAGGAGTCTTAACTTTCATAAAGAATATCTCTTTGGGTTTGAGACTTTAGTCTTTGCAACTTCAGGGATCTTATCTATTCACGAACAGCTTGTAACACTCCAAAGTGTAAGGACAATTTGAAATCGCATCATCTGACCCCTTTAAGTAATACAAAAACACAAGCTTGGATATCTCAGTCAGAGTTTGATTTCTTGTATTGTCGACATCCAATTAGGCCTGTGTTTTTTACTCTTCCCAGTATTCATAAAAGTTATGGGGGTGGGGGGGGGACTTAGTCATAGAGGCAGGGGCTTGGACTGCAGCCTCGGAGGTTGCTCTGCCATGACCTCCTTGACTGTCTGCTCTGTCATGGCACCCCGAGCTGCCTGATCCACCATTGCATTTCGCAATTTCGAGGGTATCCCCTCCCCATTGGATGTTGTGAGGTGTGAGGACGTGCCTTCCAGGAGAGGGGAATAATGTTAGACGCTGTTTCGTGTTTTGTGTGTTTTGCTCCCCATGTGTTTCCTTATGCCCATTTTTGGTTATGATCCTGTCCTCACTGATTCATTATGAGTTTCTTAGTCTCCACCTGCGTTTGTTTAATTATCTAGTTTACTCCCTATTACTTACTTTTTAGGGGAAGTCGTGGCCTAGTGGTTATAGAGTTTGACTCCTAACCCTAAGGTTGTGGGTTCGAGTCTCGGGCCAGCAATACCACAACTGAGGTGCCCTTGAACAAGGCACCGAACCCCCAACTGCTCCCTGGGCACCGCAGCATAAATGGCTGCCCACTGCTCCTGGTGTGTGTGTGTGTTCACTGCCGTGTGTGCACTTTGGATGGGTTAAATGCAGAGCACGAATTCTGAGTATGGGTCACCATACTTGGCTGTATGTCACGTCACTTAAGCCCTGAGTTGATTCCAGTCTAGCATCCAGTATTGACTGTTGATGTTGTGTCTCCTATGTGTTTCTGCCTGCCTTTAGTTACCCCGTGTTGGATTAATAAAGACTGTTTACTTTGAGTTCAGCCCACGTCTCCTTGTTCTTCATTTTGCCATAGAAGGCAACCATGATACATATGTTTTTAAATATAATTACTTCAGTATTTGTAAATTTGTATTGGTATAGATTCATTGATAATTTTTTTTTTTTTTTTTTTGAGAGAGAGATTTTGATGAGGCCTGAGAATTTTTATGCATTTTAAATGATTTTGTAAATGAGTTGGAATTTACTTTGAAGGTCAGTCAGTTCAGCTCCAGCCCTAATTAAAACTCACCTGCCTGTAGCTTTGTAGTAACCCTTCAGTCCTTGATTAGCTTGTTCAGGTGTGTTTGATTAGGGTTGAAGCAAAACTCTGCAGGGCTGTGGCTCTCCAGGACCGACGTTCGCCGCCCCTGATCTACAGTAGAGGCAAGTACACACAGGTAAGTAGTGCACATAGAGTCTGGGAACAGTTCAGGAATGTGAACGGTAGACCTATTTTTATGTGTATTTTGGATTATTGCATAACAAAAAAAAAAAAAAAAACACTGGATGGAAACGACAAGATGCGCAAATCCTAAAAATGCACATAAAAAAACGTACGCACAACTGAGTAGGTTAAACTTTTTATCCGATAAGAAAAAATGTGCATAATCTACGATGGAAACACATTTACTGAATAAATTCCTCCATGCGCATTGAAAAAGTCATGTGAATTTTTTTTGTGCATTTAGACGGGATAATTTGACTAACCAGTGGACCGATCTCATTCACAGCATCTATATGTTGTTTTGGTCGTTCTGAAATGCATGAGGAAAGTCTGTCATCAAAGTATTTATGTACAATTACTTTATTACATGACTGCATTCCCAAACAGCAGGTATCCACCTCTAAAAGCAATGACCGCATTTATTGTGTTACGTCTGCTCTCTCTGAAGCGTAATTTACTACATATGAAAATTATTATATTCAGTGGCTTCTCCTAGTTTTCTTAGAGATATTTTGTGCCAGTTTCTCAGGAAGTGACAATTTTGATCTTGTCAGGAACGCGAAGAGAGAGAACTCAAACGCAGAGGATTCGTGCAACAGTTTATTGGGTACAACAAAAAAATACCAAAATAATCCAACGTGTGATGTCACACACACACACAATCTGAAGCCTGGTGTAACAACTCCAGAGCCGTCCGTACAGACACCTGCGGACACAGGCTGTGGAGACCACCTCTGGTGCAATGCCCAACGGGACGTGGAAAGCGAGACAGAGGATCTGGGGCACACGGCCAACGAAAGACTCCTCATCTAGACGTCCTGAGCACAACAGCGGAAAAGGTGAGGAAACAGACACACAGCACAATAACAATGACAACGTGAAATCTACTGACAACAAGGGACAGACACAGCAGAGAATAAAAGGGAGAACGGGAACTAGCAACAGGTGAGGACAATCAGCTCGTGATCTGCACACACCAGCGCTGAATTATCAGCGCTGATTGCCCAGGTCACGAGCTGCAGCAAATGACAGGACACAGACAACAGGGAAGCCGATGAAGCACCCTGAACCGTGACAGTTCTCTTTGACTAGTTGGATGGAAACTTTATTCGCAAATGTTTTTATGTGATATTCCAGTTTTGCACGTAAGTTAAATTTGCATCTTTGGTTGGAAACACAGCTAATGACTGCGTGGCTTTGCTGACATTTACCCTCTCCTTCAGGGGCGGCTCCTGACACACACAAGGGGCGATGGAGGCGGCCATGGACTTTGGGTGTGGGACGATTAGGATGGGTGCAATGGAAGTTCTCTAACAGCATGGGATCTAGGATGTCATCCCGGACCACCCAGGATCGTTCCTCTGGGCCATATCCTTCCCAGTCCACTAAGTACTCTAGCCAGCCACCCCACCGCCATGAGTCCAGGATGTCTCTGAGCTGATAGATGGACGGTTGATCCAGGATCTCTGGAGAAGGAGGTTCATCTAGTGCGGTGGGTCCTGGTGCAGACGGAGAGATGGGTTTAAAGAGGGACTCGTGAAAGGTGGGGTGAATTCTGTACCTGGGTGGAAGCTGGAGCTGGTAGGTGACCTCATTAATCTGCCTCTGTATCTTAAATGGACCAATGTAGAAGGGACTCAGCATCTTGCAGGGCAGGAGGAGACGCAGATCCCGGGTGAATAGCCATACCCTTCCTCCAGGATGGTAGGTGGGAGTGGGGGAACACCGGGCATCTGCAAATGTCTTCTGCCTCCGCACTGCACATGGGAGGTGAACGTGAGCTGAGTCCCACACTCTCTTACTTGCTCGGAACCAGTAGTCCACAGCTGTAACTTTCTAAGGCTCTCCCGACCAAGGGAAGAGCGAGGGCTGGTAACCGGTGGTGTTGTGTCAGAGGGAATTTTGTGCATACTCCTCCCAATGGAGGAAGTGGCTCCGGCTGTGCTGGTCATCTTGACAGTATGCCTTGAGGTAGCGCCCAAGTTCCTGGATCTTACCGGAGGACAAGCTCACAGTGATTCCTAATAATCAGAAGAAGGCCCTCCATACATGGGAAATAAATTGTGGGTCCCGGTCTGAGACGATGTCCTTTGGAATTCCATAGTTCCGAAAGACATGTGTGAACAGAATTTCAGCAGTCTCCATAGCAGTTGGCAATCTTGTAAGGGGAACCAGCTCGCAGGCCTTCGAAAAGTAATCTACTGCCACAAAGATACAAGTGTTACCAACAGCATTGGGCAGGTCTGTCATGAAGTCAATACCAATGTGCGACCATGGCCGGCGAGGTATGGTTGTGCCTGAAGGTCATAAGACCAAAACATTGTTAATAAAGTATTGCATATATGTGCATGCATTGATATTGTACGGGACTGTTGAGTTTTTTTGTATTTGTCCTTGTTTGGTCTGTTTTCCTACGCACATATCCATTACCTGCAGGTGTGCAAGGTTAATTGTTAATTAAAATGTTTATTTTGTCTGTTTGTTTTTTTGCAGACAGGTTTGTATAGAACTGTGGCAACATCTCCAAGACATGTCATGCTTCGACACACACACTCACACATATATATATATATATATACACACTTCAGAGATGCACCGTTATATCAGCCGATTGTTCTAAAACAACCAAGATCAGGGCCTATTATATTCTGTAAATCAAAAGTGGGTTGAGACAAACATGTCAGGCTTCTAGAGCTTCACACATCAATGCATTAATGATAGATTAACAGATTTAAAAAATAATAATAATAAAAATAGCAACATAAAAGCAGGGTCTATTTGACCATATAATCACCTGTAGTTCAAGCTAGGGTTGCCAGATCCACGGTTTTTCTCTACACAAAACATTATTTGTAGCACACCTCCCATCCAATAATCGCAAATATATTTTTGCTTTGTTACTTATGAGACGAAACACAGTCTCATCTTTCAAATTTTGTCCATAAACAATAAATGCTGTTTTGACACTTTTAAATGTGACGTGACAGAAAATCAGCAGTTTGAGTTGCTGTATGGATCATTGAAAAAGTTCTTGATGTTATACTATAGATTGTTTGCATCAGCGTATGGCCTAGGTCTCATCAGTGAAGCTCTTCTGAGTTATTTGACTCACCATATAGATGGTTTACTAAGGAAGCACAGAACTTTATAAAGATTTGACTATTGCATCAGAATCTGAAATGCTTCTTCTGTTTGCAAAATGACCCTCTAAGAATTAACAAACCGTGATTTATGATGTCTAAAACACACTACAAAGGAGATTAAAACTCTGACCTTGTGTATTATGTCTTGGGCAGCATCAGCATCTCATGTTATGGTCCAGCTCTGTTTGTCATCATTTGGATTAGGTGGTTATAAAACATGATCTCGCATTTACCTTTATGTTATTGAAGTCCTTGAGGTTATTAATAAAATAAAATAAAATCAATAAACACAAACGTTGAGTGCCAACCCAATCTTATTCCTGATATATAATATGTTTATCTGCTATATGAAAGATATTGACAGAGGAGAGCTGTCTGTAAGTGTCTGACACTGGTCAAGGAGAGGGCCTAGGATGTCTCACAAGCTCATGTAGAATGTTTTTAATTAATTTTCAAAACTTTGTAGTGAAAAAGTTTGATGTGTCTTCATGACTTCCTATAAAGAACCATTGTAATGAACATTCTTTAATACGTTCATAGGTTGTTTTTTTTTTTGGTCTCAGATTTCTGAGCCTGTTTCCATCACATAATAATAATAATAATAATAATAATAATAATAATAATAATAATAATAATAATGGTAACTACAACTTTTTATCTTACAATTCAGATTTTTTTTCTCAAAACTTTGAAATATAAAGTCAGAATTGTGAGATATAAACTTGCAATTCTAAGAGAGAAAAAAAAAAGCCAAAATTGTTAAACAGAAAGTAAGAATTACGAGATATAAAGTCAGAATTGCAAGATATAAAGGCAGAATTGTATGCTATAAACCCGCAGTTCTGAGAAAAGTCTGAATTATCAGATAAAAAGTCACAATTAACTTTTTTATTTTTATTTTGTGGTTAAAAAATAAAATTAATTGTGAGATGTAAATGTTGAAATCATAGAAAAAATCTGAAATATGGACTTAAAATTTGAAATTGGACTGATAAGAAAATAAGTTCAGTCAAAAATTATTTCAGTCAAAAAGTCAGAATTATAAGGTGTAAACTCAGATTTGTGAGATAAAAAGTCAGAATTATGAGTCAAGTCAGAATTGTGAGATGTAAACTCGCAATTCTGAGAAGAAAAGTCTGAATTGTGATAAAAAGTTACAATTACCGTTTTGATTTTTATTTCAAGGTGAAATAAATAACTAAATAAATAAATAATTCCGAGATGTACAGTAAACTTAGAATTGTAAAATGTGAACAAAGAAGATTGAAAGATTTAAACTTGTAATTTTAAAGTCCAAATTGTGAGATAAAAATTCACAGTTACATTTATTAATTTTTTTTTTTTTTTTTATCCTCTGGCAGAAACAAGTTTCCATAGAAAAGTCTGCAATCAATAGTCAGAGATTTCAATATGAACTCACACAATTTGTATTACATTTTGGTATAAAAGGAAACACTTTCTCTAGAGCTGTATTTTTTCATACTTGTTGAAGTTGTGAAACAAATTTCACACAAACAAATCCTTTGAACCGCACTAGCCTATTTTTTTCTGTACCTGTTTGACATTAACTCTGCAGAAAAAAAAAAAAAAAAGAAAGAAAAAAAATCATAAAGCGGTTTTCTGGTGTTTTGTTGCATGTTTATTGCATGTTTATTTATTTGCATCTAAAGGCTTTATAATGAACTGGCTTTTGATAGTCCTCAGCATCGTTGTACATGTAAACACTCTTTAATGATCAAAAACATGCATTTATGTTGAAGTCATCTTACCTGAAAACAAAACCTTTGATTTAACCTTTGACCTTCTGCCCCATAACAATTATACTTAGTAATTACTAAGATAACAAGTATACATAGTAATTTAGCAAGTAATATCCAGGTAATATTGCTTTATTGAAGCACTGTCTCTGCAATGATCAAGGTTTTTTTTTTTTTTTTTTTTTTTTTAAGCTGTGCACTAAAATTCTCCCTCCTGATCCTCAGAGAAAGATATAAATCATCCAGGCCATAGGCACAGTAAGATGAATACAGTAATATAACAGCTCAAAGCATGTCCAGTTTCTAACATTTGTTGAGCCAGACAGTTTTTGCATTAATGAACTGGACTGAGCTCTATTCTGGTCTCAGCGTCAGACAGCTCACTCACAGACTGCGCGCTGACCATCTGATGCATATGGCACACCAAAATAGCAGGAGATTTCTCAAAACTGAGAGTGCTTATCTGATTGGCTTCATGCAATTTCTGGATTAAGAGGTTTTGATCAGTCTGCTGGGAAACAAAGTCATGTTTTTAAGCTCCCAGTCTGCTAGAATGAGGCTTTCCGAAGAAAAACTAGATGAGTTTGTGAGATTTGTGGTCTAGGTAACTATTTGAAAGGTAATTTGTAGAGATCTGGGTTATTAACTAAGACAAAACTAAATCAAAAAAGAAAAAAAAAAAGAAGAAAGAAAAACTAGGTAGACATATTTACAAAGAAAATCAAAACAAAACAAACCGCTACTAAAATGAAACACAAAAAAACTAAAATTTTCCTAAAATCTAATTAAATTGGAAAATCTAAAAATGAATTCTAAATAATAATAATAAAAAAAACTACAATAGTATCTCAATTATGCTAAAATAGCACTGCTTTGGATGCAATGAGATTATTTATCTTTGTGGCATTTGTGGTTGAATCCACTAATAAGAGTAAATATTAGATAGATAGATAGATAGATAGATAGATAGATAGATAGATAGATAGATAGATAGATATTATTGATTTGATTTCTAACCAGCACAGGAAGTTCTTAAAGCTTTCCTTGCAATATAAAGACTAAAGTGCTTAAAAGCATGTGGAGTGATGAAATGCATATCTGTAGCCCAATGCTGCGAGGCTATTTGTCTGATTTGTGTGATGAGGATGTGGTTTTATGTAAACATAAAGATGCTCACTGTTGTGTAGAGCTCAATGTGATCTCATAAATGGGAGAAATGTCACCTGTGTCTCCCATTATGCAGCTAAGTGACAAGAGCAGCCACTGAGAAATGGCACAGAGAAATGGAGTTCATTTAAATTCTGTCTCGTCTGTCTTCCACCAGTTTTACACAGGACTTAAACGTATTTTAACATAACAACATTTATTCAGATCTATGAGAAGTCACCATGAATAACTCACTCATTTAAAAGGGTTTGACACACATCCCCCAAATATGCTAAACACTTTGTTTGAATGTTGCAAAATGTAACTTATGCTTCAACATCATCTCATATCTAGAGGCATCAGTGAATCTCACATAATTCATTCACAAAGCAGTGCTAATTTCACTTTTCCTCTTCCTTCTGCTGAGTGAGGCAAAGCAAGAGAGAGAAAATGTAACATTTTTGAGACTCAATTCTCAAATTTAAACATAGTTTGGGACCAGAGTTCATGAAGGTTTTAATTTATTTTTGCACTGGTCTTATCAGACAGATACTTATGGAAGCTTATTTCTGCCATAAAATAAAATGATTAAAAAAAAAAGATGATTGTGAATTTGTATTTTTTTATTTATTTATTTATTTTATTTTTTTTTTTTGAGAAAAAAAAAGTTTGAATTGTGAGATAAGAAATAAAAAATTACATTTAAAATGTTTGTATTCTCTGGTGGGGGAACAAAAAAGGAAGATGTAAACTTAGAATTGAGAAAAAGGCCAAATGTCAAAGAAAAAAGTATGAGTTACAAAATGTAAACTCAGATTTTTAAGAAAAGAAGTTTGTAAGATAAGTCACAATTATCTTTTTTATTTATATTTTTCATTTATTCCGTGGTGAAAACAAAAACTCACAATTCCGAGTTTATAACTTGCAATTGCACGATTTTTGCATCTGTGAGAAAAAAAGAAAAAAGTCAGAATTATTAGATATAAACTCACAATTGTGAGTTAGAAAAAAAAGTCAGAATTCTGAGTGTAAAAAGTTGCAATTACTCTTTTTTTAAATACTTTTATACTACGGGGCTGTTGAATGTTTGAATCTAATTGGTTGACGATCATTCTAAGGTGTGCAATTATTTTCAGGGAAACGCACAGCAAAAGTAGTTCCAGGCAGGTCTTGACCACATTACTGTACATGTCCAGATATCTTTGCCAAATGATTTCAGTTATTTCAAAGGTGCTAACAGCTTACAACAGCAAAAGAACCAAAACCCACAATGACACTGACCAAGCAAATAAATACAGTAAAAAATATGATAAAATGACCATGTTCTTGCAAAAATATTATGTTTCTATTTTTATTTTTTTTTTTAGGATAGCACAAACGCTCTTTCTCCTGAGAGAAATAAGTAAAATCAATAAAAACAACAACAAAACATTAATATTGGACATTATATAAGATACAGTTATTTTACATTCTAATATATTTTACTGTGGAGTTTTGGAGAAAAATAAAGTCTGTTAAAAGACATTATAAAACTGATTATTTCTTTGTCACTTTTTCTACAGACATTATTAAAATTCCTTCAGGTTTGCCATGAATTTTTCAATAAATCCCTTTTTCAGGATGACCATGACTCGGTCTGTCTGATGTCCATGTCAACTTTCACTGGGTTTTACTGTAGTATTTACTGTAGAATTTTGGTTACACACATACCTGAAGCTTCAAGTATTTTCAGTGCCAAAGCTTTATGTTCCTGTACCGTCTCTCTTACAGTAGTCCCAAATTCCATGTTAGGCAGTTTAGGAAATGCCTCCATGACTGCATTTGCCATCTAACTAAATAAACAAAAAACAAACAAATAAATAAAATGGAAAGAAAAAATGTGATGTACAGTACACAGGATAAATGCTGTATGTACTGTATGTTGCCTAGTCATTTAAATGTAAATAGCCATTCTCCAAATATAAAGATGCGCAAAATCAATGTTATTATACCATAATGATTATCGTACCACAGCTACTTTCATCTTGCTGAACTGGGTGTTGCATAACAGCTCCTTTGAACTTAACATCTGTCCAGTCTACAGTAATGAACAGTATACAGTTTTAGAAAGCCAACACGTGCAAAAATCTTTAAAGCAATAGTTCACCCAAAAATGAAAATTTGATGTTTATCTGCATATCCAAAATGTAGGTAACTTTGTTTCTTCAGTAGAACACAAATTATGATTTTTTTTTAACTTCAGGCGTTGCAGTCTCTCAGTCTACAATGATTGTCAATGGTCACAGAATCTATGAGAGAAAAAAAAAAAAAGAAACGCACAGAAAAATCCAAATTAAACCCTGCGGTTCGTGACGTTATGTGTAAAGACACAAAACGATAGGTCTGTGCAAGAAACTGAACAGTATTTATAACGTTTTTTTTTTTTTTTTTTTTACCTATGATCAGGGGTGTCGGACTGGGGGTAAAACCAGTACTGATTACCAGGGATCTTGTGCAACGCCCCTGCCTCTGATTCACGCAATGTCCGATCTGCTAGAACTCTTGTGAACGCGCTTCACAGCAGCCTGCATCATATTCTTCTTGTGGATTTATGGCGGATCGCAGACTTATAAGTGCATTACCGCCACCTATCTCTCAAGTGGACCATTGACACTCCCGATTGAGATTGTAGGAGGAACCACGGCAGATCAGATGGCAAGGGAAGCCAGGGAAAAGACAGGAGGGAGCAGGGGCAGGAGGATCCAGGCGGGACACAGACCGCAGCTCATAGCCATGAATGTGGCCCATGGTGGAGCTGATGGAGGGAGGAACCGTGGTGGAGGAAAAGCTGATGACTCCTGGGGGGAGACTGACAGCAGCGGAGCAGGTGGGATAGGAGCCCTGGGCGGAGATGGAGAGCCACAGAGCCAGGGCGACAGGGAGGATCCGGAGGACCATTGGGGTGCAGATGGCTCAGACAACTGAGGTGTAGGCAGGAATCCGGAAGGCCGCAGTGGAGCCAGAGTGACAGAGGACCCAAGTGGAGCTGGAGGGAAGGAGGAGCACTTACGGAGCTGAAAGGGATGAGGTGAAGACAGAGGAGTATAGTCCCGAGGTGAAGGCAGGTCAACGACTGACAAAGGCGGAGCCAGAGGGACGAGGCAGAGCTGTTGGACTGATGGGCCACGGTGGAGATGTTCATGTCATGGTGGAGCTGCTGGGTTGACAGGCCGAGGCAGAGACAAGAGATTCTCCAGTCACAATGCCATTGGAGACTGGCAGACCTGCGGTGAACCCACATCACCAATGGAGAGCTGAGGGGCTGGCAGGATGCAATGGCTGTGGTGCAGAAGATAGCAGATGACTTTTGAGAGAAGGTGGGAGAGGTAGGCTGGGAGTTCATGATAGTTTAGCGGTTCAGAGATGGTGTGTGCTTCCCTAACACGGGGAGCTCAGTGGATAGGGGAGCGACCTCCATGGTCATGATGGCAGGCAGAAATTTCAGGACAGATAAACAGTTCATTACAGACCTCCATGGTCATGACGGGACAGACAGACAATTCAGGGCAGACAGACGGTTCATAAATGGCTTCATTGGTCGTAACTGGACAGAAAGTTCAGAAAATGATTTCTATGTCAGAAAATAAGTCTATTAAGTCCACTGACTTCAACCTCGGCTCACCCTCATCGGTAGTACAGTGTGCGGGGCTTTATTCAGCACCATCATTCTCCACTGTGAACTCCACCAGCACTGGCTTCGTTGCCGGCTCATGCACCTGGTCAGACGTCGCATGAGGCTCTGGCTCCTGGACGAACCTCAGCTCTGTCGCTCCTTTTGGCAATGGTCATTGGTCGTGGTGGGCTCTGGCTCTCCGTCTGCCGTGGGCTCAGGCTGATACTCCGCGCAGCGGAATGGTGTTCGGCTGGGCTCTGGGTCCAGAGTGGGAATGGTGTGTTCCTCATCAGCATAGCAGATGGTGAGTGGTGACTTGCAGCTCACCAGTACCCACTCCACAAAGGCGGTGAAATCCCCCTGAGGACCATCTCCGGAAAACTGCGCTCTGCATGCGGTGTTGAGGCTCGCATGATAAAACGAGCAGAGGCAGTCGTCTGGGTCGTGGGTAAAGGTGGAAATTTACACAAAAAGTCTTGTATGGTCTTTGAGGGCGAGGAGGAATTCGGGGCAGTCCATATCAAAAGAAAAAGAAATAAACTTCATGCTGTTTACACTTTTGGTGGTTGGGTCTTCTGTCACACAGCTAACTAACTAACTAATGAAATCAAGGGGAGGCATAAACTAGATCAAAGGAACAAAACTAAACAGGAGAACAGGAAATGAAAGAAACTAGGGATGTAACATTTAACCATGAGCTGGTTGAAAATTGATTTAAATATGTGATGATGCAAAACAAATCGTGATTCGATTAGGGGTAGGAGTTTACAGGTATGTATGTCTGAGGGGAACTTACTGTCTTTCAATGGTATTTTTTTATTTTCCTCTTGCCTCTGTATAATGCATATTAAACCGCCACCTGCTGGCAGAGAGTGAGTCTGCATTTCGTTCAGCTCATCTGGTGTTTCTGTTTCATGCAAATATTTTTTTATTCATAGTTACACAAAACTGAAATCAAACCGTTCTGTTTTTGCTTCAAATTTCCGATATTATACAATGTAATTTAGATTAAAAATTGCTCATGTTGCATGTATGCAGCATCTTTGTTTGGATCATGATTAAAATGCAGTGGTTGCCTCTAATTTTAAATGTAAAGCACAGACAAAGCCTTTGTTTATATGAGATTTCTTTTATTTGTGTTACTTATTTATTTGATTTGGGGCTTGTTTTAAAATTTCAATTTAGTTTTGTTATTTACTTTAACATTATATTAAAATTTTGTTATTTAGCAAACGGTTTAATCCAAAGCGACTAACAAATGAGGACAATAGAAGCAATCAAAACCAACAAAAGAGCAATAATTTACAAGTGCTATATTAGTATATTATCATAGTCTTATATTTCAGTTTCACAAAGAAACGTACAGTATTTTGTCCAAGCATTATTAAAAGGACACATTTAGTTTATAATTTGTCTTAAATTTCATTTTGTAAAAAAAAAAAAAAAAAAAAAAAAAGTGAATCGAATCGAATAGTGAGTTGAGTGAATCATTACTTCCCTAAAAGAAACACAACAAAAGTCCATGATCGTGACAGTTTCAAGACAAATCTTGATTTTTGCATTAAAACTTTGATTCCCCAGTCTACAAGTGGATGCATTTAAAAATACATACAAATACTTAATTACAAGATTGGCATATGAGTAGACAACAATGGGTATCACACATTTAGATGATTAAAGTCACTGCGACATTTGTTAATTTTTAAGTATATTTTCATGATTATGTTGTTGCACTGTTTGCTCTACATAGTGGTCATAAAAATAGCTGTATAAAATTACAATGCAATTAGAAAATCTTACTAATATTTAAGTTTTTCCTTTATGTACTTTCATACTCATTGCTGAAAATCTCATTCTGTTATGTGGAGGCGTCACACTGCAGGACTAATTAAACACCATAAATGCAAAATTAATTTACAGTGATGAAAGCTTTTTTAGCTCTCACTTTAAGCTCTCTCTCTCTCTCTCTCTCTCTCTCTCTCTCTCTCTCTGACATTTAACGTGTCTCATTTATTTCCTGTTGGGTCCTGGAATCTTACAGTAGTGTAATAATTCACCAAGACCAACTGAAATCAACTTGTTTACTAAACAGATCAGTAAGTTGTGTTTCGGTAATACGGTTTTGACATTTTCAGTGATCCCCATGAGCTGTTAGACAAGTGTTGAATGTTTAGAAACTGAGTTAATATGCAAGATAATTGGTGAAAATATTATACAATTATTACATTTTATTTTTATTATTTATATTTAATATTATTTGTTGATATTTTTAAAGTTGTTTTGAGAGTTATAGCTAACTATATATTTTATACAGTTAGCTATATATTGACAGTATTGGACATGAAATATGCATCTAGTGAAATATACATAATCATTTGTGAAATACTTTTATTCTGCATATTACAAATGCATATTACAGTTTCGGTCTGCTAAATAGGGAGGCGTGACCATAGCCAGTAAAGCACAACTTAAAGAGCTGTTTTGTAAGCGCTTGTCAGAAGAAACAGTCGAGCGACAGATAAGGACAGCAGTTTGTAAGTGTTTTGCCTCGTTTTCTCATTAGACTACTGCGTGATCGTCGCTGCTAGGAAAACTGTGCTTTATTTACTCTGTGTCTTACCCTGGTAAATACGTGTGAAGTGGCGTTTGGTTTTGCGTTTGCCTATCGCGGGAGTGGCCAGTTTCGGTCTGCTAAATAGGGAGGCGTGACCAGTTGACTTAAATCACAGGTAATCAGGCAAATATATAAGTGGTAAGTGTCACCGCGGCAGCCCTCGTGTGAAGCCTCCTCGTGTGAAGACCGACGAGTGTAAAGACCATCGACCAAAGACCACCTGCGCGACTCCACTGAGCAAGGACACCGACAGGGCACTTGAGTATTGCTTTTCTCCCCTTCACTTTTTGTACAGCTTGTCCTCAAATACTTATTTTGGTCACTTGTAGTCACTATGTGCTTTCAGATCTCTACTACAACTACTAACACTCGGAGAGCACGCTATGTACGTCGAAGGAAGGCCTGTCCGACAAATCTAAGGCCTGTCCCTCTGACCTCTACTACTACGCTTTCTATTCCAGTTGGTCTCTGGAACTGCCAGTCTGCTGTTAACAAAGCACACTTCATTTCTTCTATTGCTACTCATTCCGGTCTCAACCTCATGGCACTGACTGAGACTTGGATCAAACCTGAAGACACTGCCACTCCCGCAGCCCTCTCCACTAATTTCACTTGTTCCCACACCCCTCATACGACTGGGAGGGGTGGAGGTACTGGTCTCCTTATATCAAAAGATTGGAAATTTGATCTTCAACCACCACCTATAGGTAACGGTTCATTTGAATCACATGCTGTTACTGTAACCCACCCTGTTAAAGTCCACTTTGTGGTCATTTATCGTCCCCCAGGTCAATTGGGAAACTTCTTGGAGGAGTTGGACGTGCTGCTATCAAACTATCCTGAAGATAGTACTCCTCTGGTACTGCTTGGTGACTTCAACATCCACCTAGATAAACCCCAGGCTGCTGACTTCAACACTCTGCTCGCCTCATTTGATCTCAAGCGAGTGTCTACTACAGCGACTCACAAATCAGGCAACCAACTGGACCTCATCTACACGCGCTGTTGCTCAGTGGACAACTCTTTAGTTGCTCAACTGCACACCTCAGACAACTTCCTCATAACTGCTAACCTAGCACTTACTCCTGAAGCGGCACACGCTCCAACGCAGGTCACCTTTCGACGGAACCTACGCTCATTCTCTCCATCTCGCCTATCCTCTGTGGTTTCATCCTCACTTGCTTCACTCTCGCAGTTTTCAGCTCTGGACACGAACAGTGCTACGGACACTTTTTGCTCCACTCTAACCTCTTGCTTGGACAACTTTTGCCCAATGTCGTCTAGACCAGCACGCTCCACCCCATCTGCCCCCTGGCTGTCCGATGTTCTCCGTGAACATCGCTCTAAACTCAGGGCTGCAGAGAGGAAATGGCATAAATCAAGAAACTCTACCGACCTCAGTGTGTATCAATCTCTCCTCTCTTCCTTCTCTGCAAATGTCTTCACTGCTAAAACATCATACTACCACGACAAAATTAACAACTGTTGTGACGCTCGGACACTCTTCAAAACCTTCTCTTCTCTTCTTAATCCGCCTCCACCTCCTCCTCCATCGACACTTACAGCTGACGACTTTGCAGTTTTCTTCACAAATAAGACAAGAACCATCAGCGACCAATTCTCCACAACGCAGACTGAGGATAACTTCACAACGACTAATGCAAACTCTCTCTCCTCCTTCTCTCCACTCTCAGAGATGGACGTTTCCAAACTTATCCTGTCCAGTCATCCTACTACCTGCCCACTTGATCCGATCCCCACTCACCTCCTTCAAGCGATTTCTTCTTCAGTTATACCTTCACTTACTCACATTATCAACTCCTCTCTTCACTCTGGAACATTTCCCTCAGCATTTAAGCAGGCTCAGGTATGCCCACTGCTGAAGAAACCATCTCTAAATCCAGCACTTCTAGAAAACTACAGACCGGTATCCCTTCTTCCATTCATTGCAAAGACACTTGAACGAGCTGTGTTCAACCAGCTCTCTATGTTTCTTGTACAGAACAACCTCCTGGACAGCAACCAATCTGGCTTCAAAAGTGGCCACTCAACTGAGACTGCCCTGATCTCGGTTACTGAAGCCCTGCTACTGGCAAGAGCAGCTTCAAAATCCTCAGTACTCATTTTGCTGGACCTGTCTGCTGCTTTTGACACCGTTAATCGCCAGATTCTCCTGTCCACCCTCAGAAAGATGGGCATCTCTGGAACTGGACTCCAGTGGCTTAACTCCTACCTTTCTGATAGATCCTTCATGGTGTCTTGGAGGGGTGAAGTTTCTAAGTCACAACAACTTGCTACTGGGGTTCCTCAAGGCTCAGTACTTGGACCACTTCTCTTCTCCATCTACATGACGTCATTAGGATTTGTCATTCAGAAGCATGGCTTTTCCTATCACTGCTACGCTGATGACACTCAACTCTACTTCTCGTTCCAACCAGATGACCCGACAGTAGTTGCTCGCATTACAGCCTGTCTGAGTGACATTTCTAGCTGGATGAATGACCATCACCTTCAGCTCAACCTTACTAAGACTGAACTGCTGGTGGTTCCAGCTAACCCATCGTTTCATCACAACTTCTCTATACAGCTGGGTTCGTCAACCATAACTCCTTCCAGGACAGCCAGAAACCTAGGAGTTGTGATGGATCATCAGTTAAGCTACCGACCATATTGCTACCACGACCCGGTCCTGCAGATTTGCCTTATACAACATTAGGAAGATTAGACCCTTCCTGTCAGAGCAAGCCACCCAACTTCTTGTCCAAGCTCTTGTTCTCTCCAGACTGGACTATTGTAATGCTCTCCTGGCAGGCCTTCCTGTATGTACTATCAAGCCTCTACAACTGATCCAGAATGCTGCAGCGAGGGTTGTCTTCAATGAGCCAAAAACAGCTCATGTTACTCCTCTCCTCATCAGGTTACACTGGCTACCAGTAGCCGCTCGCATTAAATTCAAGGTACTGATGCTTGCCTACAAGACGACTACTGGCACGGCGCCAACCTACCTAAGCTCATTAGTTCAATCTTATGCGCCCTCCAGAAGTTTGCGCTCTGCAAGTGAACGACGCCTTGTGGTGCCATCCCAAAGAGGTTCAAAATCACTCTCACTGACTTTTTCCTGGACTGCGCCCAGCTGGTGGAATGACCTCCCGATCTCAGTTCGAACAGCTGAGTCTTTACTCCTTTTCAAAAAAACATCTAAAGACTCATCTTTTTCACCTGCACTTAACCAACTAATACTAGTACTTACCTTTTCTTTTTCTTGTCTATCATATTCAATTAAAAAAAAAAAAAAAACCCTGGCTACATGTTCTGTACTAGACTAACTGAGACTTGTCATAGCACTTGTATACCGTTGTTGTTCTCTTGTTGATCTGATTGTTTCTACTGTTCTCATTTGTAAGTCGCTTTGGATAAAAGCGTCTGCTAAATGATTAAATGTAAATGTAAATACATAAGTGTAATTATTCAAAATTAATATTTATAGTATTACTTTAATTTTATTTGTATTTATTGTTTTTATTATTTACATTTATTTTTGTGCAAAAAAAAATTATGTTTGTAAATATAAAAATATTTATATATTTATTTATGTGTTTGTTTGTTTTCTAGCCTTATGTTAACATTGTTATATTCATTTAAAATGAATATGACAATTTGACAATGAATCATTTTTGAAAATAGACCAATAAATGAACGGCATGCTCTTCATTATACAGAACTTTTAGTTCTATAGATTTCACCATCTCCTGTTGAATGCAGATATCGCGTTTTATCCCGTCCTCCTGCCGCTGCGGTGACTGTGGATGTGTGAGTGGAGTAAGGAGGTGATTGAAGTTCCAGTAAATAGATCAATGTGCTGATGTGGGATCAGCGGCCAGTCACACGTCCTGTGTGTCTCCGAATAGTCCTGTCTGGAGCTTCAGTGCCGTGGATCAATAGCAGTTAATTTCAGTCCACAGACTCAAGCGTGTGTGTGCCTGTGATGTGAGATCATGCGTCATACAGACGTTCTGCCGGGAGAGACGAAAGCTCTGATACCGCGGTAAAACATAATGACGGACACAACTACTAAGTTTCTTGGGCATAAATTCAGGTACTATGGTATATATTAAGTGTCTTAAGTGTCAGTTTTGCGAAACTGAGATTTATACATGATCTGAAAGCTGAATAAATAAGCTTTCCATTAAGGATCGGACAATATTTGGCCAAGATACAACATTTGAAAATCTGGAATCTGAGGGGGCAAAAAAATCCAAAAACTGAGAAAATTGCCTTTGAAGTTGTCCATATGAATTCTAAGCAATGTATATATATTATTTTTTTTTTAGCTATTGCTAAAAATATACCCCAGCGACTTAAGACTGGTTTTGTGGTCCAGGGACACACACACACACACACACACACACACACACGCATATATATCTATATATATAGGCCCTCTGCCGTTCAAAACTTTGGGATCAGTAAGACTTGTAACATTTATTCTAAAGACGTTTCTTATGCTCATCAAGGCTGCATTTATTTGATCAAAAATACAGAAAAAACAAACACTAATCTTGCAAAATGTTATTACAGTATAAAATAATGTTTTATTCTTTTATATCCTTTAAAATAGAAAAAACAACATTATTTTACATCATAATAATATTTAAAAATATAAAATTTTCCCCTGTATTTTTGATCAAATAAATGCAGCCTTGATGAGCATAAGAAACTCCTGTACCTGTAAATAAAAAAAAAAAAAAAAAAAAAAAAAAAACTTAATCGTTCTGATCCCTAACTTTTGACTAGTGTTTTTGTGAATTGTGGGGACATTCCATAGTCATAATGGTTTTTATACTTTACAAACTGTATGTGCTATTGCCCTACACCAACCCTACACCTAACCCTACCCCTTACAGGAAACTTTGTGCATTTTTACTTTTTACTCTCAAAAAAACTCATTCTTTATGGTTTATAAGCGTTTTGAAAATGGGGACATAGGTTATGTCCTCATTAGTCACCCTCTCCTTGTAATACCTGTCTCATACCCATGTCATTAACAAAGTTTTGTCCTGATATGTCACAAAAACATGCACACACACACACACACACACACACACACACAAACAAAAACAAAAACACACAAAAACAAATAAAAACAATAAATATAGATTTAAAAAAAAAAAATCAAAAAATATAACACAAATAAAAAAAAATGTATATAAATAATTACTAAAATGAAATACTAGGAAATAATTGCCTAAAACCTGGTGCCAGCCCCAAAATCTGATCAGATGAGCCTCCTTCAGAGTTGTTTTTTTTAATAACCTATTTTATTTTCATTTTGCTCTTTAAACACAGTCAGAAAGATCCAAAGTTTCCCAGATACCTGTGAAACAATCAATCCTTAAAATGTGTAAGTTTTCTCATTGTTTCCTCTCTGTTCCTCAAGCACACATATGCATTCTTCACAAAAGTGTCTCAGAAGAAGTTTTGAAAGTATATCTTTTCCCTTGTGTAGCACACAGACCCCGACACAACACCTGCACAAACTTCCAATCTCTGCTTTTATTCCAGTCCACGTGTCTCCTTGATGAAACTTTTCTTAAACCTCATGAGAAGGATGAAGCTGTGCAAAAAAAATAGACAAGGGAAACGACCTTATTATTATCCACTGCTCTTCCCTCTGCTTAGTGATTGTTCCTGCTGTTCAAGGTAAAAACTTTCTTCTCTATTTGTTGCTTCAGAAAAGTATCAGTTTATTGGCACCAATTAGAAGAGCTGCCTGCGGTTGATTCACTGTAAGACATTACAGTGAAAACTGAGTTCATAGAGAGAAGAATTTGTGTTAATGAGAGAACTGAATCTAGGGAATATTTCAGTCCAGAGTGTTTCTCTTAACCGGTGGATTGTGACCAAGAAGTTAGCTGCAGATCTAATCAAACTCATAGATAACTAATGCACAGAAAACACTGTCCATATTTGTAGTTGTTTATGTCAAAGATTGTGTGTCCAATCTTCTCTGATGTTTAAGATAATCAAATTAGGCAGATGCTAAGGACAGATTGTGTGACATGCCATCATTCTCAAAAACAATGAACACAATTACACTAGGTCAACACAAAATATGAGAAGTGTTTTTCTAATAATATTGATTGATTGATTGATATTACTATAGATTTTATCTTTATGTGTGTATTTTGTATTTTTTTTTTATTCAAGTAAAATGTTAAAAATAAATTAAACCATTTATATTTTGTAGTTAAACAACATTAGTATTAAAGATACATTTTCTGAAATGAATGAATGAAATTATTAATTCTTTAAAAAATATAATTTTGCTTCTTTAATAAATTTGAGGAATAAATCATGGGGTTTTAATGGGAAAGAAGTAATTTTAGTGTACAACAGAACAGACTTCATTTTTCTAAATCACATAAACAAATTATTTACCAAAATAGTAAAAGATTGTGTGACATTATTTGTGTGTAACTAATTAATATTCATGAGGTGAGCTGAGCCATGTTGCACTGTCACAACAAGCTCATCTGTGATGCCCATGGAAAATATGACTCTGGAAAATTAATTGACAAAAATGAATAAGCAGAAGAAAACAGTGACATTTTTAATGTGATATCTTACTTTACTTGTTATACTCAGTAAAATAAAGGTCAAACATATTTAATAGCAGTCGCTGTTCACCTGGAAAGATCCCTGACACCATCTGTATGTGAAGCCAATGAACGCTGTGATCAGGTATTGTAATTTGGAGGAGCAGCACTCAGGAAATGAGTTTAATTTCATATGGTGAGGCTCAATAAATTGTAGCAAGTTTTCGTACAGTAACTTCATTTTTTTATCTGAAGCATCTGTGCATTAGGAAAAAAAGCCTCCAGCTGTATGATTTCATTATGAATGAATGGCTGTACAGTTGTTTTGAAACAGTAGGATTTGGGCTGTTTGTATTGCTTATGGTTTGCTGGATCTAATAAACCTTTATTTAGATAAACCTAATCTTATGAATGGTTGATGTCAACTGATCAGGACTGTTATTTCAGATGCAGAACAAGTTTTTAGATTTAATTCGAATATTATGAAATTTTGATTTCACATTCACTTTAAGCTAGTTTTACCTGGATTTACTTAACCTATACTATATAATGCAGCCAACCAACCAACCAACCAATCAATTAATCAATCAATCCAATTTTTTATAAGTATTGAGAGTTTTCTAGTTAAAATGTCTTAAAATCATTGAAACAAAATAAACTTATTCAAGAAGCCACGTCAATCAATCAGTCAATCTGCAAAGACTTAATATCTTAAGTAGTGGTTGCTTTTCAAGTAAATTTTAATTCAATTTTAATTCCTTATATTTACTCAAGATAATTATGAGAAGTCCTGGATTCTTAGACATTTTCACTGGAAAAGAAGTCATTTTTGCTGTGTGGTACAAACCTAATCTCTTTATCTCTAAATCAGATGATTTATATATTTACCAAAACAGCAAAAGATTATGTGATATTATAGATCAAGACTTTATTTTACTATATATTAATAAACTTTTATTTTGTTAAACCTAATTTTATGAACAGTTGATGTCAACCGAACAGGACAGTTATTTCAAAAGCAGGGCAAGTTATTACGTTTAGTTAAAAGATTATGAAAAATATATTTTCCCTTTGGGATAACTGATTTGCTGTCAATAAGAGCAGGAATGTGTATTAACAGCCCATTTTGATTTCATATTGGCTTTAAGCTGGTTTTAGGTGGATTTACTCAACCCAGCCATCAGTTTTGCTGTCCATCATATGACACTTACTGTAAGTTCAGGTCGTGGATGGATAAAGCTGCTCCTACAGCCCCTCCTGCTTACCGCTCAATGCTTGTGAGTTTTCTCAAAGCTATTATCATTGGCTTATTCCAATTTGGCAGCAGAGGTGTTGTGAGAGGCTGGTCAAGGTCAGCTGAACATGTTGACACATAATGTTTTAAATGAAGAGCAGGTTAAGATCAGTTTAGAATGATACATGGTTGGGGGCTGAAAACAAGATAAATAGACAGAAGCCAGAGGGGCCAACCTGCAGATTTCCGTGCAGCCCTGTGGTATTAGAGCCGGTCTGGATGGGCTCCAGGGGAGAGAGGTTAAGTCCCCCAATCTTGCTTAAGTCAAAAAGCTGGAATTGAGCCAGCCGGTTCATAGACAGATGGAGAGAGAGAGACGGGGTTGTGCACAGCGCAGCGCAGCGCAGGCATTGTTTCAGATCAAGCTACAGAATGGATCTTTACATATAGCACTGTAATAAAGATGTTCTTGTTTGATGAAGTAAAAATGTGCAGCATCAGTATAGTATTTCTACAGGCAGTGTTTCATTGAGGTATCAGCTTTGTGTCAAATGTTTCTCTGAAATTGAAGCCATTTTTGACATAATAGTATAGTGTCATGAAACCTGCCAAGAGCATATATTGTAACATTATTTTTGAAAATTAAGAACATTCAAATTACCACTTCACATTACCATAATGCTATATTATTTAAATTGTAAAATATGTATATCTTAGTAGTATTTGATAATTTGTCTGTTATATATTTATTTTTAAATAAATGAATAAAAAATAATATATCAATGAATGAACAAATGTACAAATAAAAAAAAAAAAATACTTTAGCGAGAATCAAATATGATTCAGTACTAAAAAGAATAAAAACTAAATTTAAAAAATAGGGAAAGTAACTTTAAATGCATTTGATAGTGAGAGAATTTGGGGAGAATTATTACTTAACTGTAATAAAAATAATGTATTCTGAAAATAATAAATAAACAAACAAACATACTACCATTAAAAATTTTGTGGTCAGTGATATTTTGAAAGAAGTATTTGAAAGAAATCTCTGATATTCACTGTATTTATTTAATAAAAATACACAGTAAAAACTGATATTGTGAAATATTATTATGTTATACTATTATTATTTTCAAACTGATTATTTTCAAATAGTTTTTAAGGATGTTAAAGTTTTTACACTCACTTTTTTTCAATTTAATGTGTCCTTGTTGAATAAAAGTATTGGATTTCTTAAAAATTTCCTTTAACCCCCAAAACAATGCATAATTTAATTTAATTTGATTTAATAATTTTTTTTATAAGTTTTCATGTAACCATTTCATATTTCTTGGAATTAGAATGTTAGAATGTTCATGGGCTTTTATGGCATATTTTATGGATTTTATTTGGAGAAACATCTAAGACAAAGTTGACATTTAAATGTATCTCAATCTTCTGAGCAGATCCCCTTTCAGCAATAAATTTAACCTCTGGGAGTTTCTCCATCAGTCACACTGAGAAACATCATGCTGACATATGAAATGTGCATTTCACTCCACGTGACAGTACCCAGTCCTTTGCAATTTACTTTTCACCTGATCAAATACAGGAACTCGATCAATGCCTGCACAGATCTTTCCTTTCTTTTTTTTTTTTTTTTTTTTTTAAATCACCTTGTCTTCCTCGAGTCTTTTGCTTTTCTCAGAGGTGTGAGTCTGTGGAGAAGGACTTCAATACTGGAGTCTCATGCTGTGTCCATCCCACTGCGCTTAAGTTTTTTTTTTTTTACAATTTAATGAAAAAACACTTATAAGTAATTACAGACTGCCAAACAACATTATATTAAAGTTAGCACAGGAACTGCAACTAGCATTACAGAGACCAACAAAGCGTCACGGAGCATTATGGGTTATAGTGCAAGTGACTAATGCCTTATGGTTTTTTGGAAAATGCGTTTTTCAAAGTGAAGTAGCTTCTGTTATTTGTTTACCTCATCAGCAGCTCATGCAGTGTTTGTTGCTTGGTAACAGACCTGAGAGTGGAATGTCGAGCTTGATAATGCAATTTAAGATTTTCTAAGTAGAGATACGATAAGATTTTGTAAGACAGGACAAGAATCTCAAATCAAGTTAAGATTCGCTTCTGTAATACAAATTTCTGAAAAATCCTAATTTAACATATCACATCTTAAGTTAAGTTAACCCCAAAATTAAAATTATGTCATTAATGACTCACCCTGTCAACACTGCAGTGACGCCGCTGACATACGACGCTGCTGATGTGTTATCTTTGTTATTGGGCTGACCAGAAAACATGTCAGCAGCGTCATATGTCAGCAGCGTCGTGAACGCACTCACAACAGACCCAGAAGAGAAGAAAATGCTGAATAAAGTCATAATTTTTGTTATTTTTGGACCAAAATGTATTTTCGATGCTTCAACAAACTCTAACTGACCCACTGATGTCACATGGACCACTTTGATGATGTTTTTATTATCTTTCTGGACGTGGACAGTATACCGTACATACATTTTCAATGGAGGGACAGAAAGCTCTCGGACTAAATCTAAAATATCTTAAACTATGTTCCGAAGATGAATGGAGGTCTTACAGGTTTGGAACGACATGAGGGTGAGGCATTAATGACATAATTTTATTTTTTGGGTGAACTAACCCTTTAAGTTAAGACCTAAGATAAGAAACTTTTTATAATACACTTTAAGTTCTTTATTTGACCTTATGACTCTAGCACTCTCTATTCTAATTCTAGTCTTAAAAAAATGCCCCTTTTCAGACTTGTTTTCTTTAAAAAAGAAAAGTAAAAAAGAAACACTAGCTACTCTAATCTTTTTGTATTCAGTCTATTTGTTTTCTTTTTTTTATTATACAATTAACAAAAGCAAAAAAAAAAAAGGCCTCTAACACTAGCTTGCATCTGCTAAATGACTAAATGTAAATGTAATGTAAATGTGAGTGCTCGCATTTGCCTCTGTTGTGCTTCCAACATCTCAGCAGACTGATTACGGTAGACTCACCCAGGACGAGCCACTCATGTTCAGCATGGGGAGAGATGTTTTCTTCTGAACTGAGAGAACAAACGGGTCTGAATGTAGTTGGCAAATCATAACAGAGACTAACTGCATTGACAGCTTAGGACGTTTTGCCCCTGAAAAGAAGTGTATATTCATTACAATGGTAAAATTATATATATATATATATATATATATATATATATATATATATATATATATATATATATATATATATATATATATATAGTGTATTAGGAAAAAAGTGTTTGCTGAGCCATTAGGTGTTGTTAGTGGTTGCTAGGCAGTTGCTAAGGTATTCTGTTTGTTTGCTAGGATATAGAATGTTGCTAAACTGTTGCTATGGGGTTACTAGGCAGTTGCTAGGGTCTTCTGAGTGTAGGGTCTAGGTGGTTTCTAGAGTACTGATAAGTGGTCTACATAGGCTCTGTTGCTAGGCAGTTGCTACAGTGTTCTGGGTGGTTGTTAGAGGGTTTCTAACCAGTTGCTAAGGTTTTATGAGTGGTAGCTAGGTAGTTGCTAGTTATATGTGTTTGTTGTGGTTGCTAGGCAGTTTCAATTGGGTTAAATTGTTACTAGGGTGTTGCTATGGTCTTCTGAGTAAATTTGACAGTATTTTGGGTGGTTGCTGGAATATTGATAAGTGGTTTACATAGACTCTGTTGCTAATCAGTTGCTATTGTGTTCTGGGGCCAGTTAAAAGGTTAAGAAGTCTTACATGTTAGTCATAAAATATATATATATATATATATATATATATATATATATATATATATATATATATATATATATATATATATATATATATATATATATATTTTTTTTTTTTTTTTTTTCAATTACATAAAAGCATACATTATTCTAAGCTGAATCCCAAATTAAGACTGAATACCCCTTGGCTAATAGCTAGTTGGTCAAACTCATATTTAAGACATTGTCTTAATATAGAGTTTATGCAACTGGCCCCAGGTTGTGCTTGGAGTTTTGTTATTGGTTGTTATGGCACTGAAGGGGGCTGTTTCTAAGTGGTTGTGAGAGTGTTGCCAAATTATTCTGTGTGGTTACTAGAAAGTTGTCCTGGGTGGTGTCCTCTGAGTGCTCTGCAACAGTGGAGCTTGGTTCACTGGGATCACCGCCAAGTCCAGTTATTATGGTCGCCAGTCCTGTGCTCTCAGCACTCCTCGGGGGGCTCTGTTACGATCACCAGCTGGTGCCCATGAGCTCCTCCAGAGGGCACTCCACCCCAGACTGTTGTCACTCCCTCACTAACTGCATTCCCCGTAATCCTTTGCCTCGACTCTTGATCACTGATTGCATTCACCTAATACTCCATCAGTCTCACCCTATTTAAAGCCTTGTTTTTCACTCATTCATTGCTCAGTATCATCTAGCCTGTAGTATTCCCATGTTTCCCAAGTTTTCTGTGTTTACCTTGTTTTCCTTGTTGCCTTGCCTTGCCTCGTTTTTGACCCTGGAATGTTTCCTTTTGCCTGCCTGTTTTGACCACTCTTTGAAATAAATCTGCTTTTGGATTCTCAACTCCGTTGTCACATCTCCCTACCTTACAGTAATAATGCTTATTAAAACCAATGTTGACGTCACAAATTGGGATTATGTTGTGTTTTTCTTGGTGGCTAGCGCCACAACTTGATCAAAATTTCAAAAATTTGATGCTAATATTTTTTTAACCGTAATCCACAGAAGGAAAATTCTTTTTTTCCTCTGAATCCTTGGCTCATGCTGAATCGAATGGACCCCAAAATAAAAAAAATCGCAGGGTTTAGTTTTTTTGCTATTTTCAATTGTTCGAAAAACCTACTTTTTCAATGTCATATTTGTAATGTTCATCTTTGTTCTTATTTTTAATCTTTATTGTTAACCATTAAATGTATATTGATAAGAAATGTGATTTATATATGTAAAATGTCTATAATTTAATTCAAGTATGTTATACAGTGTGTGTATGGTTTCCTACAAAGAAATTTAAAAAATACAGATTACTACAATCACACACACATACACACACTTCCAAATAATACACACACTTCTCAAATATCATCCCAATCTTGTAACGCACATGATATAAGTCACAGCCTATCCTACATGACTAATAACAAGCACAAATAATTGGTATTCGTTTGAAATAAAACTATATGAAGAAAATAGAGTTGAATTCAAACAGCTCTAAAAGTGCTGTGTTGAATCCTTTGTTAGACCATTCAAACATGTTAATTACACAAACAAAATGTTTAGCGTACTATGCTAAAAAAACAACAACAACAACAGTGATTGATTAGCCTATATTTATTTATTGTAGATGTTATTACTTAGTGAAGCAAGTTTTGCTGAAATATACTCAATATGCAATATAAGAGCGCATGGTTTATCTGTCGATTAGTCAAAACTTATCAAAGTTGCATTCGTTACAATGGCAACAGTAGACTCACAATGCATTGTGTTTTACAAATCAAACAATCATTGTAAAAAACAAAAATCAACTTTTGTTATGCCGAGATCGTGAGAAAATTGTCATGATAATGAGAAACTTGAGTTTTGATCACAAGAAAACAAGAGTGAAAAATAATCATAATCCATGGCCTTCTGTAATAATGTAACTTAAATTGTCTATATTTGCTTTAGACTCGCAGGGAATCCAAGCACACAAGACAATCTCTAGCTGTATTTGCTGTGTGTATTAAACCCAGGCCCATATATCCCGCTGATCCACATTTGAGCTCAAACAGTCATGCTCGTGAAATGCTCCCATTCATTTTCTTTTCCTGATGTGTGATTGGCTACAGTGGTTGGTTTGTTGGACAGGTCACTAGAGACAGACAATATTACTCTACTGAGGGACCAGACAAGCTGCTAGAACAAAAGGTGATGTCTGGGTCATCTTGATTGTAGTGAGACAGCTGTACATCAAATCATGCCTGATTTATCAGCGCTCTGCCTCTGCTATGTGACTGAGTTGGAGCACTGAGCCGATAAGCTGTCATTCAATTTAAAATAATTGAATAACATTGCTAAAATTGCTTTTGATAGATAGATAGATAGATAGATATAGATAGATAGATAGATAGATAGATAGATAGATAGATAGATAGATAGATAGATTGATTATTTTATTTATTGATTGATTGATTGATTTATTTTTGTGAATCTTAGGCCGTTTTTATGTAGTTACTAGAGTGTTGCTATTTGGTACTAATACCAAATAGACAAGGAGGAACCGATCAAAGTCTGCCGCCCCCCTAAAAATGGACTAGCGATGCCCATGGTTGCCAGATTGCATAAAGCAAAAAGCCGTGCAGAGTTACAAACGTATCCGTTTAACAGAAAAGCTCTGACTGAGGGATTTGAGGTCTTGAAATCTGGCAACCGCAAACATGAACGCTCGCATAATAGAGTCTTGTATAGCAGTCTGAAGTGTTTTGGTTCAACTTTTTTCAACAAAAAATAAAAAGGTTTCGGTAAAGTTTTTGTTCTTTTAACTACATTTTAGTCTCGTCTCATATTGCACGTTCATGTGGTCTCAGTTATTGTTTAATGACCTTATTATAGTCATCTCGTTTTGATCAGGGGAAAAACTTTGACAAACATTTTTCGTCATAGTGTCGTTAGCAAAATTAGTAGATTTTTTTGTCCATCCAAAAGTAAGAAAGTGCTCTCCACTTTTTACATGCAACATAAATTGGGCGAGAAAACATTGTTTTTTTCAACAGATATTGCGCTGTGGTTACATAATCAACAGCTACTGTATATGAATCAAGTAGGTGCAGCTGGCAACAAAAAAAAATTGGGTATAACAAGCTCTTAGCAGCTGATAGTTTCTAACATTGCATTATCAAGCTGTCTTGACATCTGTAGCTGCCATGAAACTCTAAAGATAAATCATGAGCTCTTCTAAAAGCCTAATTCACTATCTGTTCCATTATGTACCACATTCAGCCCCAGCATGGCTTTGACTCACCGCATGGGCGCAGACACCTCTTCAAGATGAAGGAGACTCATTGTACAGGTTCATCCATTCACCTTTATTCTTTAAAAGTGCTACTCCTGTGCTGTATTAGTATTATGGCAGCCTCTCAATGAGGGAGTTTCTTTACTCGCAGGTAAAATTTCTGAGATCTTAACTGACATTTTACAATTTTTTCTCAAAAAGAAGAAGTAAAGAATACAGTCAGAGAATATAGACTGATATGATAAAAAGACACAAAGCAAAGCCCCATTTCAGGTGGAGTCACATTGAGGAGGTCATACACAAGATGTAATTTGTTTTAAAACAACCCATTGAGTAGTGAGATTTTACTGTAAGATTTTTCATGAACAGTGTCCTTTCCTTTTTTACTGTTTCTCTTGTACTGGGAACAGACTGAACCCTGATATTGCATGATTTGTGTTCAATGGAATTTGAATCAGTCCATTGATGATGGAACCATTTCAATGGCTTCCCATGTGGGCAAGACAGGTAATCATGGAAAATGGATGTCAGAATGAGCATATCAGTGTGATGCATTATGATTCTCCAGGATATATTCAATAAGAGTATTCAATAGGAAAAAGAAAAATAAAGAAAGAAATGTCAGATTTTGATTTTGAATGATTGGATGGTGTAACGATGGTTTAAATAAAAAAGGAAAAAAAAAACTTTCATACAAAGAAAAAGTTTTATTTATTTATTTAATTTATTTTGTGTTGTTAAAAAAAATCTACTAGCTGTTCAAAATAAGACCAAGAACCATTAAAGGTAAGAAATTAATATTTGCCGAAAATTTACTCATCCTCATTCAAGATGTATGAGATGAGTTTGAGTTTGAGATGAGTTTGTTTTTATATCAGTACAGATTTGGCAAAACTTGCTCACCAATGGATCCTCTGCAGTGTATTGGTGCTAAATGAGAGTCCAAGCAGCTGATAAAAACATCACAACAAATCCACAAATAATCCACCCAACTCAAGTCCATCAATTAATGTCTTGTGAAGCCAAAATCTGCATGTTTGTAGGCGTTTTAAGGTGTTTTAACCATTGCTTCTGGCCAAAATACAAGTCTATAATCCATAATAACACTTCCTCCAGTGAAAAGGTCTTTCCCTGGAGGCCCGTTTCAGAAGGTTAAGTGAATGTATGTAGAAGAGTATGTTAACTCTGAAATGAGGGAAACTCTGTGTTTTCCATTTCAGAATGGGAGGTTTGTCAAACCAGAGAAAGCAGGGTAAGTCAAGCCAGTTTTGGAAAGAGAGGTAACTTAAACTCAGAGTCAGTTACCATGGTAACTTACTCTGTGAACCTAACCTGGGGTGTGTTTCCCAAAACCATAGTTGCTAACTAAGTTAGCAACTTTGTTGGTTGCAATGCAATTTCCCATTGCCAACCAACTAAGTTGCTAACAGGTTAGCAACTATGGTTTTGGGAAACGCACCCCTGGTCGGGAGCAGGTTTTCTTCGTTAAACCCAGAGTTTCTTTCAGTCTTCTCCCCCTTTTTAAAATGTAAGTGATATTTAAATACCTCATTAGTTCATTCATTCACGCTGCAAAAAAAAAAAATTGGAATCTAAATTAAGTGCATTTTACTTATATCAAGAAAAATAATCTTAATGCAAATAGAAACTTTTTTTATTATTATTATTACCCAATTGGCAGATAATTAGCAAAAAAAAGAAAAAAAAATGACTTAAAAGCCTAAATACCTTACATTATTTTTCTGATTTAGAAAATGCAAATGGATATGAAAATCTTTAGATATTTTGACTGGAAACAAGAAGACAAAAATACTAAGTAAGAAAAGCATTTTTTTGCAGTGCTGGTACATTCATTCATTGCACATATTTTCATCATGCAGACACTGAATGTGACAAAAATAGCATGTCCTTTTATACAGGTTACTGTAAATGAAGAGGCTGCATTAATTTGTAGAGAATTACATTGACATCAGGAGAGGATCATTTAGATTTTTTTCTGCCATATCCTCATGCATGTTTAATTGAGTAGTACCATTTTTAAATTGTAGTTTTCTATATAACATCAGGGATGCAGAGCACATTAGTAAGGCTGCTTTATGCAGAGCAGTAAGCAAAGTGTGCCTCGCTCTTATGCTCTTTCTTATCATGTATGTGTGTAGTTTCCTAAGCACAAAGCCATCGGAAATGAAGCTGATTACTGTAAGGCAGTGGTTTCCAACCTTTTTCAACTCGCGGCCCACACAACCAAACACATATGTTTGTGCGGCCCACTGTAAAAAAATTAACTGACCCTGCTATTGTTGGGTATTGTTGGCTATGATGACAAGCAGAGTTAGTGTCCCAGTCACACCACTGAGAATGGCCGAAGTTACACATACTGTGTTTCACTCAATTGAGGCTAAAGCAAAGGTTTTTTGATTACTCACTCACTCTTGAGCGTCTGCCGCGAGTGATTTCAATGTTAAGTCAATGTAGGTCAGGTTGTGCCCAATTCTGACCCCCTGCTAGATTATTACCCCCCTAGTATTGGTAGGTTTAGGAGTAGGTTTGGGGGAGGGGTTAGGATTAGGCAATCAGGTAGCGATTTGAACGAGGGGGGTAATAATTTGGCAGGGGGTCAAAATTGGGCACAACACCGGCGCGAATGAGGCGTTTAGCGCGGCGCAGGCGCGTCCAGTTCGCACAAATGAGGTGAATTGACTAACACAGATAATGCATCTGTCTTTTCTATCATTTCACTGCAGCTCAGCATCGCTGTAAAGTTAACGTTATTGCTTTAAAAGCAGCAGTAAAACTGTTTCTACTGTGATGGTTTAACTTTGCAATCAATCCGTGGTTCAGCAGAGGCTGATATATAAACGAAGTAAAGCGCTGTAATGTGAACTGTCAGTGCGATAGTAGAACAATAAATTCCGAAATGGACCTACTGTTCATTTCCATAAATGGGCCAGGGGTTGCCTACTTCCCTGCCCGGAAATTCGCAGAAATGTGGGTAAAAGAGGGACGACATGCCGCAGATGACGCTCCCACAGGAAAGCAGAAAAAGACGACAGAAGTCCGTCATCAAGGCAGACTGTTTTCCTAGTATGATACATTGGCCTACACTATAGCCTATTTATGTTTAAGTTGACACTACGTTGTGCCATTTAGTTTTACCATTCATAAAAGTGTTTTGACATGTCTAGCCGAGTGGCACTATCCATGTTACTGGGAGGGGGATTTAATTCTTGCGTGTTTTTTCATTGTGCATGATCACAGTTCATATGTGTGGGGAAAGATAAGCTATTAGAGTAAAAATATTGCGTTAGGCTGCTTCATGAGTTAATAAGAAAAAAGATTTTACAATTCCTGCAGATGCAGTGATGAAGTTAATGTTCTCATGATTTATTTTTATGAAATAAAAATGTTTCAAAACACCCCCCACCCCCCCCCCCCCGTTTTTTTTCACAAATCGCACCCTGTGTATATATATATATATATATATATATATATATATATATATATATATATATATATAAATCCTGTGTCCAGGGACTTTTTTTTTTTTTTTTCCATACATTGTTTATAGAAATCATTAATTGTAGCGGTGCCTCTGGTGTTGAAATAGATTTGTTATACATTATACAGGTTCACACGTAGGCCTACTCCGTCTGCAGTGCGTATACAGTATGTGTATGCGGTGCAGAAGCAGCAGCGAGAGCGAGTTATTGTAACGCGAAAGCACATTAAAATAATGCGCGAGCACGAATCTCTCCGCTCGCACGCAGATTTCTTTTGCTCTGTCACAAAACCAGACACAGGTGCTCAGATACACGCTGCTCTCGCCCGGAGAGAGTGTGCGCACTTAAAACGTGCTTCCTCTCGCTCAAACTGTGTCCTGTGCACTCACAACTCTCTCTATGCTCATGTGCTAGATATTAATTATTTTCGCACGTTTTTATTTCTAGCCTTTTATGGCGTGCAGTGTGAACGCTCTGATCCATTAACATGGGCTCAACTTTCATACAAAGAAAAAGTTTTATTTATTTATTTAATTTATTTTGTGTTGTTAAAAAAATCTACTAACTATTCAAAATAAGACCAAGAACCATTAAAGGTAAGAAATTAATATTTGCTGAAAATTTACTCATCCTCATTCAAGATGTATGAGATGAGTTTGAGTTTGAGATGAGTTTATTTTTATATCAGTACAGATTTGGCAAAACTTGCTCACCAATGGATCCTCTGCAGTGTATTGGTGCTAAATGAGAGTCCAAGCAGCTGATAAAAACATCACAACAATCCACAAATAATCCACCCAACTCCAGTCCATCAATTAATGTCTTGTGAAGCCAAAATCTGCATGTTTGTAGGCGTTTTAAGGTGTTTTAACCATTGCTTCTGGCCAAAATACAAGTCTATAATCCATAATAAGTGAAAAACCACAGAAAAGGTCTTTCTCTGGAGGCCCGTTTCAGAACGTGCTTCCTCTCGCTCAAACTGTGTCCTGTGCACTCACAACTCTCTCTATGCTCATGTGCTAGATATTAATTATTTTCACACGTTTTTATTTCTAGCCTTTTACGGCGTGCAGTGTGAACGCTCTGATCCATTAACATGGGCTCTGAAAAAAGGCGCATCACAGACAGTGTGTGAACCTGGAGTTACGTACTGTAGGTCTATTCCCAGTCTGTTCTGTTCTCACGCTAGGCGCGTTGCATTCTGATTAGATCAGATGGCATACTGCGGGTGGTCAGGGCCTTGGAAAATCATGCTATAAAGCGATTTAGAAATCGCGCACGCTCAAATCGTGATTTTATGACGATTTCTATCGCACAGCCCTAGAATGAACCAGCAATGAACAGAAAATAACTTGGGCTTATTTAATTATATATATGAAATGATGTTATTATGTTATGACTTAGACATTTTTACATATATTAACAATATTATTTATTTTAATAGTAAGTGGCGGCCCACCTGCAATACCACCTGCCGCGGCCCACAGGTTGAAAACCACTGCCGTAAGGAATGGAAGTATGCCAGGTGGAAGCGTAGTTTGAAATATATGCGGTAACCGCCACAACATGTCACCTCCCGGTCACCGTATATGAGGAAAAAGCTGCTGCACATTGAAATAGACACTGAATGATATTTATTTAATATATCAAATATTTGTAAAGTCATGTAGCCATGAACCTTTATGCTTAAAGCTTTAGCTGATTTAATTGTGTTTTTAGACTTCAAGTTTAGCTTTTTATTTATTTATTTTTATTTGTAATTATTATTATTATTTATTTTTTTTGCCTGTGGGATACCATGAAAATAAATGTTATTTCAATAATTTACCGTTCTGCCCGTTTTCACCTTTGATATTATAATAGTGATTAAGAATTAAAGTAATGTAATGACTCGGAAGTCTGCAGACTTCTTTTTGTTGGGTGCTGTTGCCATGGTGAATCATAATTTTGGAGCTCCATTAATCCTGGCTCTTCATAGTCATGGTGCACACGCTAAACTCAGAGTCAAGCTACTAAGAGTTGACTGAACTAAATCAATGCAGCTTTTCTGAACCTTACCATCTCAGTTTAAGTCAACTCAGAGTTCAAGCTTCAACTCAGAGTTTGTTGAACTTCCTTACTGAAACGGGCCCCCATTGTCCTCTCCCATCAAAATCCACCAGCATATTTGTTTAGTAATTGTTTAGGACTGTTTTCACTTGTAAATGGTGCTAGGTCTGCACATACTTCTCTCCTGATTCAGATGAGGCTTTTTTTTTTTTTTTTTTTTTTTTTTTTTTTTTTTTTTTTTTTTATAGAGGATAGAGGGCATAGTTTGGCCAGAGGCAATAGTTTGACCTGAAGGTGAGTACTGCTTTTTTTTTTTTTTTCAAGGTATAATGCAGATATGAAATCACAAATGACATCATTACAGAGTATTAAATTGTAAAAGTATGGATAACATTGTAAAATAATAAAAGTATGAATAAATAAATTACTGAAATTCACAGGTGGCCACGTTAATGTATCGTGATTTAAACTTGATCAATCATCGCACATAACAGAGATTAAGAGTGTTAGTTTAGCTGGAGTGACACCAATGATTCTCAGCCCACCTTTTAGTGCTTTAGAGAACGAGTGCAGTGGTGTTTGCATATTCCCAACACATTAATGCATAATTTGGGGCTGTTGCCCATGAGAACAGCACCATGATTGCTTTTGTGCTAATTTAAATATGTCAAAAACGTGGTTCAACTTGTATGCCCATCAGCGATAATTACATTAGTACAGTGCCTCAGCCACTTTATGTAATAGAAATTTCTTCAGTTAAAGAAGAATAAAAGTAATTTTTAAGCATTCACGCTTTATGATGGTTTATTAAAAGCATGTGATTTATTTTTTGACATATGTGAGGATCCGCTAATTAATTCCATGTGGAAAGCCAAAATAAGACATTTTGGCAATGTATTTAATTGGTAACACTTCTATGTTTGGTTGGTAATTTGTGGAGTTTAGGTGGCTCTATGTTCGGCAATTATGTTGTTTACTGGCATTGTAATGAGATACGATTTATTCTCAGTTCTGCAAGCATTATGTTGTGAAAACATTGTCAATAATGAATATATTCATACTGTAAATTATTAAATAAAATATAAGACAATGAATAAGCAGGCAGACAATTCACAGTCTACACATTCATGGTATGTATGATGACAAGAAATATATTTTCATATAATTTTAAATATTTTTTAACACATTTATTTAATGAACATTCTTTCTATTAATCCATGCTATTTAAACAAGCAAAAACTGTATGGATTTTTGAAGACTTAGAATATAATGATGCCATGATGCTATGATGCCAAGAAATTTGTTAGACTATAATTTAGCATTTCTTCGAATTTCCATGAAACGTCTGAAATAAATTAAAAACAAGACCTCATGGCTTAAAAAGGTCAGGTTGTTTTGCACCAACGCTCTGCTGTAGAATATAATTGTAACTAATGCAAACAACTAGCTCAGCATCTGAGGATCAATGTTTGCCTTGTGTGGCATTTTAAAGGTGATGTGAAAATGATTCAAATGAAGACACACTGTGATGTAACATTTAGACAACAGGCTACTTATTGATCCAGATCTTTACTGCTGAAGACAACAGCCAATACTGCTCACTCGTGATGAATTTCAGAGCCGTTTCCTTAACCTGCAGGTGCTTTCGAATTCAGAAAATATAGAAATAGGAAAAAATGGCTTAATTGTAGGTAAAAAGAGAAATAGTTCTCAACAGGAGAAGAATTGAGATTTTTGGGGGTTGGTAATTTTTTTTTTAATGTTTTTGAAAGAAATCACTTTTGCTCATGCAAGCTTAATTTATGTGATCAAAAAAGTTGTGAAATATTATTATAATTAACTCTTTTCTGTTTGAATATATTTTAAAATGTAATTTATTCCAGCATCATACTTCAGTCTTAAGTGTCACATGATCCTTCAGAAATCATTCTAGTATGCTAATTTGCTGCTCATAAAATAAATAATTAAAATTAATGAATGAATGAATGAATTAATTTGTCTAGATCTGAAGCCTGGGTTTGAAAGACACTCCTATCCCTAAGTATTAAAATGCAGTGTAGTCTGCAAACAGCAACCTGTGTCATAAGTATTATAATTCATTATCCCAGTTTCTAACAAGCCTAGCCATTCCTCTTTATGGATGTTTCCATATGGCTAATGTTCACTCAATTCTGCTCTAAAGGTCCACTTTGCCTTTGAGATATTAAGCGTCTTGCAATTTGTTTTTAGTCCAATATGAATCATAGCCTGACATAATCACTTAACCTGCTCCCGAGATTTGAGTTTCTCCCCGCTGACAGCCATTTTCCACGTCCTTAATCATTCCTCTTCGAATCAATTTAATCTCCGGGAAACAATGTGCTCAGGCGTACCCAATAGACACTTTGCTGCCAGCGCGATGAGAAATGGCCTCCGTTGAGGGATGGTTAAATAAATAAATAAATAAATAAAATCTTCAATCTTCCCTCAAGCACCCTGATTGGATGCGGTCCTCTGGTCGGCACCACGGGCATCATGGCTATCTTCAGGTCTGTGAATGATGTTCTGGCAGGAAAGCAAAGGATTGTTTTTAAGGAGAAGCTGCCTCTTGGGCACAAGCAAACTCTGGCAATATTGATTTTGGGGCACATGGACTTCTTGGAAAAAATCTTTTAATATTTAATTGTTGCTCTCAGCATGTACTGATGGGATTGGCTTTTGCCTTAGGTGTGCTACAAATTGAATGAGGAAGATGCAAACTATATTTAAATAGGCCTGTCATTTAGGGAGTTTCAACTAAAGTCAACAAGTAAACATAGAGCAGCTCCTCGGGGCCGAAGCTGAACCAGGTCACTTGCTGTTGTGAGGATTTACTAGGAAGATAAGGGATAAACAAACAAAAAAATCAAAAAAATAAAAAAAAACATATAAAAAAAAAAAAATGACTGGAAAAATGACAAACGGCAAGTTTGGAGGCATTGCTTGTGTTTTGTCTACATGGAGCATACAGTTGCTTTTAAAATTAATGTATTATTATTATTATTATTATTATTATTAATTATTATTAAATAAAATTATAAACATTAAAACAAAACCAAAAAAAAGATACACAAACAATGAAAAGTTTGCGGTAAATAATAATAGAAATAATACCCATATTAAAAAAATAAAAACATGAATCCTATAATTTTTTTACATAATACATCTAAAAAAAATCTGCTTTACTGAACAGGTATAAACTACATTTTGTGGAATTTGTTTCAATCACAGTATTATTGTATTATTACTGTATTTGTTTTTTTTGTTTTTTTATCAAATACATGTTAGCCTTGCTGAGCATAATGCATCTTTCAAAGAAAAAAAAAAAATTTATATATATATATATATTATAATATATATATATATATACACACCATACATACATACCTACATTACATACATACAACACACACACACACACACACACACAGTCATGGTCAAAAATATCGGCACCCTGGTAAATATGATCAAAGGAGGCTGTGAAAATTAACTCTGCATTGTTAATCCATTTGATCTGTGTTTTTTTTTTTTAATCTAATCCTTTCATTGGGATAATAAAGAATTTAAAATGGGGGGAAATATCATTAAAGACGTAAGTTTTTTATCAAAATACACGTTGAGGCACAATTATTGGCACCCCTATAAATCTTATGAGTAAAATATCTCAGAAGTATATTCCCATTCATATTCACAATTCTGGGCACTCCAGGTGTGATTATGAAACATGAAATTCTCCATTCAAGGCTTCCTGTTTCACAGAAATATAAATATGAGGGAACACAAAGCCTAAATTCCCTTAATCATCCATCACAATGAGAAAAACCAAGAATATATTTCTGATGTGCAGCAAAAGATAATTGAGGCTTTTACAAATTAGTTGAAGTGGCTTGAGAAAAGAAAAGAGCTAGAGCAGGGAAAATTCCCATTTCCACCCTCAGGGCAATAATTAAGATTTCCAATCAACAGAAAATGTTTTTAAAATCTGCGTGTGAAAAAAAGGACTTGTCTCTATATCATCCAAATTAACAGTAAGATAGAGAGATTGAGTGGCTAAAGACTGTCCAAGGACCACAGCTGGAGAATTGCAGAAAAAAAGTTGAGTCTTAGGGTCAGAAAAACTTTAAAAAAAAAAAAAAAAAAAAAATGTCAAACAGCACCTACATCAACAGATGTTGTTTGGCGAGGTTTTCAAGGAAAAATTCTCCTAGCTCATTCAAAAACACAAACTAAGCATCTATTCAGTTATCAGCCATGACTGGGAACTTCAAATGAGACTGGCTTCTATGGGGGGGGGGTTTTTCAGATGAAACTAAAAAAATTAGCTTTTTAGCAGCAAACACTCAAGATGGGTTTGGTAAACACAGGGATTAAAAAGTACCCCCATGTGTTACAATGAAATATACTGCTGGATTTTTGATGTTGTGGGCCTATATTTCTGCTGGAGGTCCTGGACATCTTGGTTTAGATACATGGCATCATGGATTCTATCAAATACCTACAGATAAATAAAAAAAAAAAAAAAATCACTTAGTGACTGACTCTAGTTAGAAATCTTACAATGGGCCATGTTTGGATCTTCCAACCAGACAATAATCCAAACACAAACCTCAAAAACAACACAAAAAATGGGTCACTGAGAACAAAACCAAGCTTTTGCTATGGCCATTCCAGTCCTCTGACCTGAACCCTACGGAAAATGAGAGGAGTGAACTGAAGAGGAGAACATGGAGCTGGGAATCTGAAGGGTCTGGAGAGATTCTGGATGAAGGAATGGTCTCTGATCTCTTGCTAGGTGTTCTCTAACCTCATCAGGCATTATAGGAGAAAATTTAGACCTGTTAAACTGGCAAATAAAGGTTTCAAAAAGTATTGAATAAAAGGGTGCCGTTAATTGTGGCAAAAACATTTATTTCATAATGATATTTCCCCCCATTTTAAATTCTTATTATCCAATGAAAGGTTAGTTTTTTTCAGAATTTTTTTAATAAAAGATCAAAAGGATTAACAATGTGGATCACATTTACCAAGGGTGCCGATATTTTTGGCCATGAGGGTGTTGCTAGGTGGTTGTTATGGTAATCTGGGTGATTATAAACTCATACTGAATATAGTATCAAAGTCTTTATTCTACAGAAAGAAAGATTAGAAAGAAAGTAAAGAAAGAACCTTTGTTACATTCAGTTTCATTTACAAACACAGAAATCTGCTGGAACTTGGTTGTAACCGCAAATACAATCACTCTTTACTGCCCATGAAGAGAAACAGCAACTTCTGCACTTCTTTCTTTACTTTTTCAGTCACTTAATATTTAATTGACTTTCATGATATAATGCAGGCATATATCTAACAACTACGGCTCTTTTGCATATTCATGAGGCCCTCATGAATTACACAGAAAAAGCAGCAACACTGACAACTTTGCCAAGTGTTGAGCATAAAAGAAATGAGTATGAGAATGTCATTTTAGACTTTGAAACACATGCTGTGATTTTAATGCTTAGTTCCATTCTAACTGCTAGTTGCT